>NW_028137417.1:0-158734 GCF_965140915.1 Aythya marila | reverse complement strand
AGGCCCCCACAAACACAGGCCCCTACAGTGTACAGGCAGCTCCCAGCCACCCCCAGATGCTGGCCCCAAAGCTTACCCTTACTCAAACCCTTACAATGACCCGTACTTTTACACATACCCTTACACTTACCCTTACTCTTAAACTTACACTAACCCTTACCCTTAACTAAATCTAACCCTTACAGTAAACATCATCCTTACCCTTACCATTATCCCTTCTCTTACCCTTATCCTAAACGTTTCCCAAACCCTTACCCTTACATTAAACCTAACCCTTGATTAAGGAGGTATTGGGGAGGCATTGGGGAGGCAAGGACAATCCCCAGACATGGACTGTATATCTCGAAACAAGACACTGGAACTCATGATAAGGAAGCGGCAGACGGACAGAGAAACAAACGTAAGGACTATAAATCTCAAAACTGGACATTGGAATTCATTATAAAGATACAACAAACGGAAGAATTAGCAACAACCAGCTCTTGCAATTAAGAAACCTGCCAATTCAGCAGATTCCTGACCAAAGGTGAAAAGTACACTGTGAGGAAGACTCGGGGTCTTCCTCCCAAAGACCCCTGCCCACGTCCCAAAGACCCCTGCCCACAATTCTTGGAAGGCTCTGCGCAGGCGCAAGGTGCCAAAAGACTAATTAGCATGAGAAGCGAGGGAAGGCGGGGATAGGTAATGCATATGTATAGGTGCTTGTAGAATTTTGATAGATTGATTGTATAAATTCAAGACTGCTTTCTGCTTTGGGTATGCACGATAGGTGGAGAGATCCCCCGTGCATCCAGCGCTGCAATAAAGAATATACCACTTAAAGGAATTTCGGCTTCGATCTTTGAATCAATCTGGCACCCCAGATGGGACAACCTCTCTGCCGGACCGCAGGACCCGCTGGGGACAGGACTCCCTAGGGTACCCCCGGGATTTCCCGGAGGGACTCCTCGACTCACCGGATCACTGCGGAGGCAGACAAGGACCCCATCATTGTAAGTGAGTATATTCTTTATTCTGGTTTGGTTTTCTGGTAGACTGGTCATCTGGGACTGTCCAGTAAGTCGGAAGGTGACTTCTGCAGGACAGTATTTGGTATATACTTTGTGGTTAGTACCACAAGTATATCTGGGGACCTTGGGGTCCATCTGTATCTGGAACTGTCTGTAAGTCAGAAGGTGATCTTCTGCGAGGCAGTGTTTGGTATATACTTTGTGGTAAGCACCATAAGTATATTTGGGGACCTTAAGGAAAGAGCTCGCTTTAAGGTCCATCTGGAATTGTGTTGTCTATTTCGGTTTTCTGACTCATGGAGTATGGTATTTAACTTTGGTTATTGTTACTGTGATTTTGGCTATTTTTCTGGTGGTAATAGTAGGTTCGTGGCATTGTTATAAGAAAGATATCGTTACGGTGTTACACAGTTCGGTTTTCTGACTTATCGCATGTGGAATTTGACTCTGACTATTGTTATTGTGATTTTGGCAATATTGCTGGTAATAGTAGTTTTGTGACATCGCTACTGAAAGATAATGCGTGCCCGTATTTTTGTGAGTGATACGTTTTGTGATACGCTTTTGCAAGTAACATGTGTATTCTGAAAGTGTAAACTGGAAACTGGGGGGGCAAACAAGCAGTGAAATTTTAAAGAAAAGTGTGTTAGGATGTGTTTTAAGTCACTGGAAGGATATTGGAGGATCTGCCGGTGGAAGTGTGAACAGGAAAACATTGATAAAATATCGTAATCAGTGGTGGCTGCTTTATAAGCTGGAATGTGGAGAAGAGTGGCCCCTAAATGGAACTTTAAACTATAATATTTTGCTACAGTTAATGTTGTTTTTTGAGAAGCAGAACAGGATGAAATGTTGTATACTGATGTTTCAGGATCTTGGTGGGAAAAGGTACGGAATTAAGTTGGCCCCTGTCTGAGCCTTTGATGATGGCATTAGAGAAGTACAGGCTGGAGAAAGATAAAGGAAGTGTTAAAAGGGTTGTTGAAAGTGTTAAAGGTGTTTGAAGTTGAATGAGCAGGGAAAGAGGATGTAGGAATGTTAATAGTTCTGCCTCTGCCCGAGGCAGAGATCTTAAAATCATGGGTGTTAGCCCTTTGGGGCAAAGGGACCATGATGGGTCCGAGAGAGTTGTCACAGAAACAGAAAACCAGTTAACTCTTAAAACAACCTGAGTTCATGTGCGAGCTCAGATTGCCGATGGGACCGTTCAGGGAACTGTGGACAATTGCATTCCCCTGACCGACCCACACTAAGACCCGAATCATCCTGAAAATCATGAACGGTTAAGTAAATACTAAAACCTGGATGAATTGGGAATTGAGAATATGCTTCCAACAAGGTCTAAAAGAAACCCCTATGGAATTTTTGGGCCAACTCTGAAATGTAATGAAAATAAATAAATAAATAAATAAAACAAAATGGTTTGGACCTGGCTTCGGAGGACAAATTGACTAGCCTTTTCCTAGGGTAATCGACCCCTGATTTCAACAGGAATAACGGGGACCTGGGGAATCTACCCTAGTACCTCCGCTGGTTATAATGAAGCTAGGGGAGGAATGGAAGTGAAATTTCTTATTGCTATGGGGCAACGTATTCAGTTCTAAATCAAGCATTAATGCCTTCACAGAATTATTATGTTAGGGTAAAAGGTGTGTTGTGGTTTAACCCGGCCGGCAGCTAAACACCACACAGCCGTGTGCTCCCCCTCCCCCTCCCTCTCTGGGACGGGGGAGAGAAATGGAAAGTGAAGCCCGTGAGTTGAGATAAAGACAGTTTAATAAGACAGGAAAATAATAATAATAATAATAATAATACAATGATGATAATAGTACTACTACTAATAATGTGTACAAACAAGTGATGCACAATGCAATTGCCCATCACCGGCTGACCGATGCCCAGCCTAACCCTGAGCAGTCCGGCCCCCTCCCCCTGGCTAGCCACCCCTATGTATTGTTTAGCCTGACATCAGATGGTATTAGCCTGACATCAGATGGTATGGAATACCCCTTTGGCTAGTTTGGGTCACCTGTCCTGGGTCTGTCCCCTCCCAGCTCTTACTGCACCCCCAGCCTGCCTGTTGGCAGGACAGAGCAAGAAGCTGAGATGTCCTTGGCTTGGTATAAGCACTGCTCTGCAACAATTAAAACATCAGGGTGTTATCAGCACTCTTCTCATCCTAAGCCAAAACATAGCATCCTACCATCTACTAGGAAGAAAATTAACTCTGTTCTAACTGAAACCAGGACAAGGTGTAACCGAAAAGGCTTATTTTTGTGAACCTTTGAAGTACAAGTTACGGAAAAAATGGGGCATACACAGATTTTTATATATGCCTAGCTCCTCATGGGCACTCTTAGGTAGAGATTTATTAGAGCAAGTAGGAGCAGAAATTGTTTTTGAAAAAAGGAAAATGGAATTAAGTATAGGAGAAGAACAACTAACAAATGTGTTAAGCTTGGCACTAATACAAACTGACCCTAAAAGTGAAATACCTTTAGAGATCACAGATCAAGTATGTCCAGGAGTTTGGGCTACCGAAACCCCTGAAAGAGGTAAAAATGTGACCTTAATAATTATTAAATTAAAGCCAGGAGAGAAACCCATTAAGGGTTAACCCATTAAGGTTAAGTAATATCCTTTGAGGATAGAAGATAGGAAAGGAATTAAAGAGATAATTAATAAATTTTTACAGTATAGATTATTGATTGAATGCGAATCAGAATACAATGCACCCATATCGCCAATTAAAAAGGCAGATGAAAAAGCTATAGGCTAGTTCAGGATTTGAGGGCCATAAATAAAATCACTGAGGATATACATCCAGTAGTGGCAAACCCTTATACTTTGCTGAATAGTCAAGTCTGGTTTACCGTACTGGATTTAAAAGACGCCTTCTTCTGCCTAGGCTTAGCCACAGAAAGCCAAAACCTATTCGCCTTTGAATGGGAAAATCCCGATTCAGGCAGAAAGACGCAGCTTACGTAGACATTACTACCTCAAGGATTCAAGAATAGCCCCACTATTTTTGGAAAGCAATTAGCAAGGAAACTCGAAACGGACAACTTCATTGTCCTCCGGACACTGAAGGTGCTTTGTTACAATATGTACATGATCTCTTAATAGCTACTGAGACTAAAGGGAGTTGTATTCAATGGACTATAAGTCGTCTTAATTTTCTGGGTTTAAATGGATATCATGTCTCTTGACAGAAAGTCCAGCTGGCTCAACAAAGTGTGACCTATCTGGGATTTGAAATTTCGGAAGGACAACGAGAACTAGGAACTGAACATAAGGAAGTCATTTGCCAGACTCCAGAACCTCAAATGGTAAAGGAGCTACAAAGCTTTTTAGGAATGACAGGTTGGTGTCGCCTTTGGATTTATAATTATGGACTATTGGTAAAGCCTCTATGTGAATTGATAAAGATTAACCAGTCAAAGTTAGTCTGGACTGGAGAAGCACAAAAAGTCTTTAAACAACTTAAACAAGAATTGATGATTTTGAAATATCAAGCAATATTGGTAGAACAGGACAACTTGGAAATTGTGATAACTAATATTGTGAATCTAGCCTCTTTTCTTAGTGATGCTCTGGCACAGCCTGTGATTCACGATTGTTTAGAAACTCTAGAGACTGTGTATTCCAGCCGACCAGACCTTAAGGAGGAGCCCATGGAAGATGCGGAAGAAACTTGGTTCACGGATGGGAGCAGTTTTGTTATGCAAAGACAACGTAAAGCTGGATATGCTATAACAACTACTCAGCAGGTAATTGAGTCTAAGCCTTTACCCCCTGGAACATCAGCTCAAAAGGCGGAGATAGTCGCACTCACGAGAGCATTGGAACTGGCAGCTGGAAAAAGGGTAAATATTTGGACAGATTCTAAATATGCATTCGGCGTGGTACATGCTCATGGAGCAATTTGGAAGGAACGTGGATTACTGACTGCTCAGGGAAAACAGATAAAACATGCTGAAGAAATTTTAAAATTGTTAGAGCCTGTAAAACAACCAGAAAAGGTAACTATCATGCATTGTCAGGGACACCAAAAGGGGAACACCAATTTTGAAATTGGAAATCGATTGGCAGAGGCTAAGCAGGCAGCTGAAATAACTGAGGTGAAGGCATTGTCTTTGATACCAGACGGTAAAATCCAAACTATATCCAAATTATACAAAAGAAGACTTAAAATTAATTGAAGATTTGAAAGGTAAAATGAAACCAGATGGATGAGTATATTTAAAAGATAACCACATAGTAATACCCTCTAGTTTGACATGGCCCATAGTTCTTACAGAACACAATAAAACGTATTGGGGAGCTGGCACACTGCATAAGAGCCTGCGTCAGACATTAGTGGGACGATATGATAAAACAAGTAACTCAACAATGTAGCATTTGCTTACACAATAACCCCAATAGCAAGAATAGAATAAAGTTTGGAATAATCGGTAAAGGAAATTATTCGGGGCAACAGTGGCAAATTGATTTTTCAGAACTCCCTAGAAAAGGGGGATATCATTATTACTGGTTCTGACTGACACGTTTTCAGGAAGGCCTGAAGCCTTTCCCTGTCGAACAAACAAAGCAAGAGAAGTGGTTAAAGTCTTGTTAAATGAAATAATACCATGCTTTGGGATTCTAGTAGCAATGTCTTCTGATAGAGTTTCACATTTTTGTGCACAAGTGGTAGACCAGATAAGTAAGATTCTAAAGATAGATTGGCAACTGCATACTCCTTATAGACCACAGGCAAGTGGACAGGTAGAAAAATGAACCATTTAATTAAACAATAAATAGCTAAAATTGGATAAGAAGCTAATTTGTCATGGCCTCAATCCCTCCCTTTAGCATTACTTGGAATTAGAGTTAAACCTAGAATAAAAGGGAATTTGAGTCCCTTCAAAATCTTATATGGAAGGCCATAGCAATTTCTATTTAGTGGAGAGGACCTAACGCAGTTAGGATCAGAATATTTATATGCTTATATAACTGAACTTCAGAAACAATTAAATAAAGTACATACATTTGTTTTAGGGACCAGGGCTAGAGGGTTGGATCAACCAATCCACCCCTTTAAGCTCGGGAATTATATATATATAAAGACTTTTTCAGGACAACCCCTACAGGAAAAATGGAAGGAAAGTGGATGGGACCATACCAAGTGTTACTGACAACACACACCGCCATTAAGATTAAGAAGCAAGCAGCTTGGATCCACAATTCAAGGGTGAAGAAGGTCCCGGCGAGGATATGGACCACCACTCCAATTGGACCAACAAAATTACGGTTTTCCAGATCCTAATGATTGCAGGGGTGCGGTTCTCGGATTCGGGGTGGGCAACTTGGGATGAGAACTTACACCTGACCTTAATACAAACAATTTCTCAAGTAACTAATAAGACGAACTGTTGGGTATGCACCCATCTGCCACAGCATGGGAATAAGGGTGTATCGTTAATCGGGATTCCCTTGCCTGCAAACTTATCTTGGACTAATTTGTGGGAAAACACATCTTGGGGTCGAAAATATTAAGCAGTTTTGGAACTAGAAGTGAGTAGCTTCATGCCGTTAGAATCCTATTATGTATGTGTACAAAGGTGTAACCCGCCTAAGGGTATAGGAAAACAGCATTGTATAAATACGGATACTACTTATGTGGGAAATCAGACATCTTGTAATTGAACAATTGATATTAGTACGACTAGCGGCTGGGTAAATTCAACCAGCTGGACGGTTCCAGAAGAAAAAGGGTGGTATTGGCTATGCAACGATACAGCTCGTAAGGTCTTGCCTGAGAATTGGAAGGGAACTTGCACTCTTGGAGCGGTAGTCCCCAATATGACAGTACATGATGTAGTGCCTCGAGGTTACTTGAGAACTCATATGCGGAGAATCAGATGAAAAATTAACAATCCATTGATAGAGAGACACACCGCTTTTCATAGTTTTGTGCGATGGTTTATCCCATGGTTAGGAGTGAGTGAATTGGAAAAGGCGATAGTTAATATTTCTGCAATTATAGAGAAGTTAGAAAATAAAACTCTGGATGCTATAAAGGCTCAACAAGAAGAGATATCTAGTTTATCACAGGTAGTATTACAAAATCGGATGGCCCTGGACTTGTTACTGGCCGCTCAAGGGGGAGTCTGTACAGTAATAAACACAAGTTGTTGTGTGTATGTAGATCAGAGTGGAAGGATCTCTACCGACCTGGAAAAAATATGGAAGCAGACAAGGGTCCTACATGATATCAGTAAAGATGATCTTTCGTGGAGTTTTAGTGAAATATGGAATAAGTTAACCTCCTGGTTGCCCAATTTTCAATGGTTGAAACAAGTGTTCATTGCTCTAATCGCATTAGTAGTATTAGGAATATTTGTGTGCATGTTGTTTAGATGCCTGCTTTGTTGTGTTACTGTAAATAAAGAAAGTATCTGATGCAAAAGAATTTGCATGGGAAAAGAAAAGGGGGGATTGATTAAGGAGGTATTGGGGAGGCATTGGGGAGGCAAGGACAATCCCCAGACATGGACTGTATATCTCGAAACAAGACACTGGAACTCATGATAAGGAAGCGGCAGACGGACAGAGAAACAAACGTAAGGACTATAAATCTCAAAACTGGACATTGGAATTCATTATAAAGATACAACAAACGGAAGAATTGGCAACAACCAGCTCTTGCAATTAAGAAACCTGCCAATTCAGCAGATTCCTGACCAAAGGTGAAAAGTACACTGTGAGGAAGACTCGGGGTCTTCCTCCCAAAGACCCCTGCCCACGTCCCAAAGACCCCTGCCCACAATTCTTGGAAGGCTCTGCGCAGGTGCAAGGTGCCAAAAGACTAATTAGCATGAGAAGCGAGGGAAGGCGGGGATAGGTAATGCATATGTATAGGTGCTTGTAGAATATTGATAGATTGATTGTATAAATTCAAGACTGCTTTCTGCTTTGAGTATGCACGATAGGTGGAGAGATCCCCCGTGCATCCAGCGCTGCAATAAAGAATATACCACTTAAAGGAATTTCGGCTTCGATCTTTGAATCACCCTTACCATAACTCTTAACCTTATCCTTAAACTTAACCTAATACTTACCCTTATGTTTCCCTCACCCTAAACCTAAAATTAGCCTAACGATTACCCTAACACTTACCCTTACTCTAACCCTTATCCTCAACTTAAGTGTAAGTGTTAGGATAACGGTAACCTTAAGGGTGACCCTTAAGCTTATCCTTAATGTTTATGGTTAGGTTAAGGGTAATTGTACGAGTAATTGCTAGGATAAGTGTAAGCGTAAGTGTACATGTAAGTGTTGATGTATGGCTTATGGTAAGGGTAAGGTTTATGTTAAGGGAAAGCGTAAGAGTAATGGATAGAATAAGGGTAAGTGTAACGGTTAAGTGTTAGGGTAATGGTTAGGGTTAATTTTAGGATTAGGGTGAGAAAAATGTAAGGTTAAGTACTAGCTTAAGGTTAAGTGTAAGGTTAAGGTTAAGATTAAGTGTAAGGTCTAGGTTAAGGGTAAGGCTTCAGGGAAGAGGTAAAGTTCAGGGAAAGGTTTGGGGTAAGGTTTAGGGTTAGGTTCAGCTTAAGGGGAAGGGTTGGTGTAAGGTTAAGGGTATGGATAAGGATAAGGGTAAGGGTAAGGGTTAGCGTAAGAGTAAGATTAATGGTAAGGTTTATGTTAAGGGTAAGCGTAAGGGTAACGGATAGAGTAAGGGTAAGGGGACAAATATGTGTTAGGGTATGGGTTATGGTATGGGTAAGAGTTAGGGTAATGTAAGGGTAAGGGTGAGTGTAAGGGTATGGGTCAGGGTAAGGGTAAGAGTAAGGGTTAGGGTTAGGGTAAGGGTAAGTGTTAGAATAATGGTTAAGGTTAATTTTAGGGTTAGGGTGAGGGAAACATAAGGGTAAGTATAGGGTTAAGGTAAGGGTAAGTGTAAGGTTTAGATTTAGGCTAAGGGTAAGTGTAGCAGAAAGGGTAAGGTTTACTGTAAGGTTTAAGGTTTCGGCTTAGGTTAAGGGTAAGGGTAAGAGTAAGGGTAACTGTACGAGTAATTGCTAGGGTAAGTGTAAGCGTAAGTGTACATGTAAGTGTTGTTGTATGGCTTATGGTAAGGGTAAGGTCAAGGGTAAGGTTTATATTAAGGGTAAGCGTAAGGGTAACGGATAGAGTAAGGGTAAGGGTAAGGTTAAGGGTAACGGTAAGGTTAAGGGTACAAATATGTGTTAGGGTATGGGTTATGGTATGGGTAAGAATTAGGGTAAGTATAAGGGTAAGGGTAAGTGTAAGGGTACAGGTCAGGGTAAGGGTTAGAGTAAGGGTTAGGGTTAGGGTTAGGGTAAGGTTAAGTGTTAGGGTAATGGTTAGGGTTAGTTTTAGGGTTAAAGTCAGGAAAACGTATGCGTAAGTATTAGGTTAATGTTAAGGGTAAGGTTAAGGTTAAGAGTAAGTGTAAGGTTTAGGGTAAGGGTTAGGGTTAATGTAAGGGTCAGGGTAAGGGTTGGGGTAAGGTTTAGGGTAAGGGTTAGGTTAAGGATAAGTGTTAGGGTAAGGGTAAGGTTAATGGTAACCGTAAGTGTAAAGGTAAGGGTTCGGGAAAGGGTAAGAATAAGGGTATGGGTAATGGTAAGGGTGAGGGTTAGGCTAAGGGTAAGTGTAAGGTTTAGATTTACGCTAAGGGTAAATGTAGCAGAAAGGGTAAGGTTTACGGTAAGGGTAAGTGTTAGGATAAGGGTAAGCTTTACGGTTAGGTTAAGGGTAAGGTATAGGGTAAGGGTAAGAGTAAGGGTAAGGGTAAGGGTAAGGGTAAGGGTAAGGGCAATGGTAACGGTAACAGTAAGGGTAAGTGTTACGGTAAGGGTAAGGGTTACCGTAAGGGTACGGGTACGGGTAGAAGTATGTGTTAGAGTATGGGTTATGGTAAGGGTAAGGGTTAGGGTAAGTGTTGGGGTAATGGTTAGAGTTAATTTTAGGGTTAGACTGAGGGAAAAGTAAGGGTAAGTATTAGGTTAAGGTTAAGGGTAAGGTTAAGGTTAAGTGTAAGTTTTAGGGTAAGGGTTAATGTAAGGGTCAGGGTAAGGGTTCAGGTAAGGTTTAGGGTTAGGGTTAGGTTAAGGTTAAGTGTTAGGGTAAGCGGAAGTTGTATGGATAAGGATAAGTGTAAGGGATAGGGTAAGGGTAAGTGTTAGGGTAAGGGTAAGATTAATGGTAACCGTAAGTGTTAGGGTAAGGGTAAGAGTAAGGGGAAGGGGAAGGGGAAGTCTAAGGGTCCGGGTCAGGGTAAAAGTTAGAGTAAGGGTTAGGGTTAGGGTTCGGTAAGGATAAGTGTTAGGGTAATGGTTACGGTTAATTTTAGGGTTATGATGAGGGAAACGTAAGGGTATGTATTAGTTTAAGGGTAAGGTTAAAGTTAAGATTAAGTGTAAGGTTTAGGTTAAGGGTTAAGGTTAGAGTAAGGGTTAGGGTTAGGGTTAGGGTTAGGGTTAGGGTTAGGGTTAGGGTTAGGGTTAGGGTTAGGGTTAGGGTTAGGGTAAGGGGTAGGGATAATGTAAGGGTCAGGGTAAGGGTTGGGGTAAGGTTTAGGTTAAGGGTAAAAGTAAGTATAATGGTAAGGGTAAGAGTGAAGGTTAGGGTAATGGTTAGATTTAGGTAAGGGTGAGGGTTAGGGTAAGATTTAGAATTAGGCAAAGGGTAAGTGTAGCAGAAAGGGTAAGGTTTAGGATAAGGGTAAGTGTTAGGATAAGGGTAAGGTTTAGGGTTAGCTTAATAGTAAGGTTAAGGGTAATTGTACGAGTAATTGCTAGGGTAAGTACAAGCGTAAGTGCACATGTAAGTGTTGTTGTATGGCTTATGATAAGGGTTAGGTTAAGGTTAAGGTTTATGTTAAGTGTAAGTGTAAGGGTAACGGAGACAGTAAAGGTAAGGGTAAGGGTAAGGGTAAGGGGAACGGTTAGGTTAAGGCTACAAGTACGTGTTAGGGTATGGGTTATGCTAAGGGAAAGGCTTAGGGTAAGGGTAAGTGTAAGGGTACGGGTCAGGGTAAGGGTTAGAGTAAGGGTTAGAGTTACGGTTAGGGTTAGGGTAAGGGTAAGTGTTAGGGTAATGGTTAGGGTTAATTTTAGGGTTAGGGTGAGGGAAACGTAAGGGTAAGTATTAGGTTAATGTTAAGGGTAAGGTTACGGTTAAGAGTAAGTGTAAGTTTTAGGGTAAGGGTTAGGGTTAATGTAAGGGTCAGGGTAAGGGCTGGGGTAAGGTTTAGGGTTAGGGTTAGGTTAAGGGTAAGGATTAGGGTAAGGGTAAGGGCATGGATAAGGATAAGTGTAAGTGTTAGGGTAAGGGTAATGTTAAAGGTAACAGTAAGTGTAAGGAGAAGGGTTAGGGTAAGGGTAAGAGAAAGGGTATTGGTAATGATAAGGGTGAGAGTTACAGTAAGGGTAAGATTTAAAGTAATGTTTAGTAAGATTTAAAGTAAGGTTTAGATTTAGGCTAAGGGTAAATGTAGCAGAAAGGGTAAGGTTTACTGTAAGGTTTAAGGTTTCGGCTTAGGTTAAGGGTAAGGGTAAGGGTAAGGGTAAGGGTAATTGTACTAGGAATTGCTAGGGTAAGTGAAAGCGTAAGTGTACATGTAAGTGTTGTTGTATGGCTTATGGTAAGGGTAAGGTCAAAAGTAAGGTTTATGTAAAGAGTAAGCGTAAGGGTAACGGATAGAGTAAGGGTAAGGGTAAGGTTAAGGGTAACGGTAAGGTTAAGGGTACAAATATGTGTTAGGGTATGGGTTATGGTATGGGTAAGAATTAGGGTAAGTAAAAGGGTAAGGGTAAGGGTAAGTGTAAGGGTACAGGTCAGGGTAAGGGTTAGAGTAAGGGTTAGGGTTAGGGTTAGGGTAAGGTTAAGTGTTAGGGTAATGGTTAGGATTACTTTAAGGGTTAAAGTCAGGAAAACGTATGCGTAAGTATTAGGTTAATGTTAAGGGTAAGGTTAAGAGTAAGTGTAAGGTTTAGGGTAAGGGTTAGGGTTAATGTAAGGGTCAGGATAAGGGTTGGGGTACAGTTTAGCGTAAGGGTTAGGTTAAGGATAAGTGTTAGGGTAAGGGTAAGGTTAATGGTAACCGTAAGTGTAAAGGTAAGGGTTATGGTAAGGGTAAGAATAAGGGTATGGGTAATGGTAGCAGAAAGGGTAAGGTTTCCGGTAAGGGTAAGTGTTAGGATAAGGGTAAGGTTTAGGGTTAGGGTAAGGGTAAGGGATAGGGTAAGGGTAAGGGTAAGAGTAAGGGAAAGGGAAAGGGTAACGGTAAGGGTAAGGGTAAGGGTAGGGTAAGGGTAAGGGTTACGGTAAGGGTAAGGGTTACCGTAAGGGTACGGGTACGGGTAGAAGTATGTGTTAGAGTATGGGTTATGGTAAGGGTAAGGGTTAGGGTAAGGGTAAGTGTAGGGGTAATGGTTAGGGTTAATTTTAGGGTTAGACTGAGGGAAAAGTAAGGGTAAGTATTAGGTTAAGGTTAAGGGTAAGGTTAAGGTTAAGTGTAAGTTTTAGGGTAAGGGTTAATGTAAGGGTCAGGGTAAGGGTTCAGGTAAGGTTTAGGGTTAGGGTTAGGTTAAGGTTAAGTGTTAGGGTAAGCGGAAGTTGTATGGATAAGGATAAGTGTAAGGGATAGGGTAAGAGTAAGTGTTAGGGTAAGGGTAAGGTTAATGGTAACCGTAAGTGTAAGGGTAAGGGTTAGGGTAAGGGTAAGAGTAAGGGGAAGGGGAAGGGGAAGTCTAAGGTTATGGGTCAGGGTTTAAAGTTAGAGTAAGTGTTAGGGTTAGGGTTCGGTAAGGATAAGTGTTAGGGTAATGGTTACGGTTAATTTTAGGGTTATGATGAGGGAAACGTAAGGGTATGTATTAGTTTAAGGGTAAGGTTAAAGTTAAGATTAAGTGTAAGGTTAAAGTTAAGATTAAGTGTAAGGTTTAGGTTAAGGGTTAGGGTTAGAGTAAGGGTTAGGGTTAGGGTAAGGGTTAGGGTTAATGTAAGGGTCAGGGTAAGGGTTGGGGTAAGGTTTAGGTTAAGGGTAAAAGTAAGTATAATGGCAAGGGTAAGGGTGAGGGCTAGCGTAATGGTTAGATTTAAGCAAGGGTGAGGGTTAGGGTAAGGTTTAGAATTAGGCAAAGGGTAAGTGTAGCAGAAAGGGTAAGGTTTAGGATAAGGGTAAGGTTAGGATAAGGGTAAGGTTTAGGGTTAGCTTAATAGTAAGGTTAAGGGTAATTGTACGAGTAATTGCTAGGGTAAGTGCAAGCGTAAGTGTACATGTAAGAGTTCTTGTATGCCTTATGATAAGGGTTCGGTTAAGGTTAAGGTTTATGTTAAGTGTAAGTTTAAGGCTAACAGAGACAGTAAAGGTAAGGGTAAGGGGAACGGTAAGGTTAAGGCTACAAGTACGTGTTAGGGTATGGGTCATGGTAAGGGAAAGGCTTAGGGTAAGGGTAAGTGTAAGGGTACGGATCAGGGTAAGGGTTACAGTAAGGGTTAGAGTTACGGTTAGGTTTAGGGTAAGGGTAAGTGTTAGGGTAATGGTTAGGGTTAATTTTAGGACTTAGGGTGAGGGAAACGTAAGGGTAAGTGTTAGGGTAATGGTTAAGGGTAAGGTTAAGGTTAAGAGTAAGTGTAAGCTTTAGGGTAAGGGTTAGGGTTAATGTAAGGGTCAGGGTAAAGGCTGGGATAAGGTTTAGGGTTAGGGTTAGGTTAAGGGTAAAGATTAGGGTAAGGGTAAGGGCATGGATAGGGATAAGTGTAAGTGTTAGGGTAAGGGTAATGTTAAAGGTAACAGTAAGTGTAAGGAGAAGGGTTAGGGTAAGGGTAAGAGTAAGGGTATTGGTAATGATAAGGGTGAGGGTTACAGTAGGGGTAAGTGTAAGGTTTAGATTTAGGCTAAGGGTAAGTGTAGCAGAAAGGGTAAGGTTTACTGTAAGGTTTAGGCTTAGGTTAAGGGTAAGGGTAAGGGTAATTGTACGAGTAATTTTAGGGTTAGGTTAAGGTTAAGTGTTAGGGTAATGGTTAGGGTAAATTTAAGGGTTAAAGTCAGGAAAACATATGCGTAAGTATTAGGTTAATGTTAAGAGTAAAGTTAAGGTTAAGAGTAAGTGTAAGGTTTAGGGTAAGGGTTAGCGTTAATGTAAGGGTCAGGGTAAGGGTTGGGGTAAGGTTTAGGTTAAGGGTTAATGTAAGCATTATGATAAGGGTAAGGGTGAGTGTAGGGTAAGGTTTAGAATTAGGCAAAGAGTAAGTGTAGCAGAAAGGGTAAGGATTACGGTAAGGGTAAGTGCTAGGATAAGTGTAAGGTTGAGGATTAGGTTAAGGGTAAGGGTAATGGTTTGGTAAGGGTAAGGGTAAGGTTAATTGTACGAGTAGTTGCCAGGGTAAGTGGAAACGTAAGTGAACATGTAAGTGTTGTTCTATGGCTTATGGTAAGGGTAAGGTTAAGAGTAAGTTTTATGTTAAGGATAAGCGTAAGAGTAACAAATAGAGTAAGGGTAAGGGTAACAGTAAGGTTAAGGGTAGAAGTATGTGTTAGAGTATGGGCTATGGTAAGGGTAAGGGTAGAGTAAGAGTAAGGGTAAGGGTATGTGTAAGCGTATGGTTCATTGTAAGGGTTACAGTAAGGGTTAGGGTAAGGGTAAGTGTTAGGGTAATGGTTAGGGTTAATTTTAGGGTTAGGGTGAGGGAAACGTAAGGGTAAGTATTAGATTACAGCTAAGGTTAAGGTTAAGAGTAAGTGTAAGATTTAGGGTAAGGGTTAGGGTTAATGTAAGGGTCAGGGTAAGGGTTGGGGTAAGGTTTAGGGTAAGGGTTAGGTTAAGGATAAGCGTTAGGGTAAGGGTAAGGTTAATGGTAACCGTAAGTGTAAAGGTAAGGGTTAGGGTAAGGGTAAGAATAAGAGTATGGGTAAGGGTAAGGGTGAGGGTTAGGCTAAGGGTAAGTGTAGCAGAAAGGGTAAGGTTTACTGTAAGGTTTAAGGTTTCGGCTTCGGTTAAGGGTAAGGGTAAGGGTAATTGTACGAGGAATTGCTAGGGTAAGTGTAAGCGTAAGTGTACATGTAAGTGTACGTGTAAGTGTTGTTGTATGGCTTATGGTAAGGGTAAGGTCAAGGGTAAGGTTTATATTAAGGGTAAGCGTAAGGGTAAGGGATAGAGTAAGGGTAAGGGTAAGGTTAAGGGTAACGGTAAGGTTAAGGGTACAAATATGTGTTAGGGTATGGGTAAGAATTAGGGTGAGTATAAGGGTAAGGGTAAGTGTAAGGGTACAGGTCAGGGTAAGGGTTAGAGTAAGGGTTAGGGTTAGGGTTAGGGTAAGGTTAAGTGTTAGGGTAATGGTTAGGGTTAGTTTTAGGGTTAAAGTCAGGAAAACGTATGCGTAAGTATTAGGTTAATGTTAAGGGTAAGGTTAAGGTTAAGAGTAAGTGTAAGGTTTAGGGTAAGGGTTAGGGTTAATGTAAGGGTCAGGGTAAGGGTTGGGGTAAGGGTTAGGTTAAGGATAAGTGTTAGGGTAAGGGTAAGGTTAATGGTAACCGTAAGTGTAAAGGTAAGGGTTAGGGTAAGAGTAAGAATAAGGGTATGGGTAATGGTAAGGGTGAGGGTTAGGCTACGGGTAAGTGTAAGGTTTAGATTTAGGCTAAGGGTAAGTGTAGCAGAAAGGGTAAGCTTTATGGTAAGGTTTAAGGTTTAGGGTTAGGTTAAGGGTAAGGGGAAGGGGAAGGTAAGGGGAAGGGTTGGAGTAAGGTATAGGGTAAGGGTAAGGTTATGGTTAAAGAGTAAGGGTAAGGAAAAAGTAAAGGTAAGGATTTGGGTAATGGTAAGGGTGAGAAGGGTTAGGGTAAGGGTTATGGTAAGGGTTAGGTAACGCAGTGTACAACCTGGGACGTCACACGCAGAGCTGCCTCTGGCAAGGTGAGTGAGGAACAGATGTAGCAGTTTTGTTGTAGGTCTCACTGTTCCTCTAAGCATCCCCTCTTTGTCTTTTAGAGGTGTTGTAGCTGTTTGAAGAGGGTAGATTGAAGCATCTGCCTCGGGGGCTGGTAAGCGGCAGAGGTAAGGGAGCAGATGAGAGTAACTTACCTAGTTGTGCTGTGTCTTTGGATGCTGCATCGGCCTATGCGTTCCTTTTTCTTTCACAGGTGTCTCGCACAGGCTCAAAGGAGCAAACTGCACTCTGAAGAGCTGTGTAAGAAGAGGGGCTGGTCATGAGCTGGGTTGGAGCAGAACGACCAAGTAGCACAAGGTGACTATGAAAGGTGTCCGTCTTGCTTTGCAGGTGCCGTGGCAGGCTCTCCACAGAAGTGGATAAGGATATGAGATAAGGCCAGAGAGCGACAAGGAGCGGCACGTGCAGGGATGGTTTTGAAGCGCTGCGGTGGCTTACTCTTCTGTTCATCAGGTGCCACAGGCAAGGTGGGTTGTAACATCAGTCGTTATATTTGCATGAAAGCAGTTCACTTGAATGCCACAGTGCATCTGAGTAGGGTGTTCTAGCAGAACAAGCTTGTCTGGCACAGCGGTGCCTGATGGCAGTGTGTTTCCTCAGGTGAAGAGGTGCCTGAAGCCCCATCCTATCTAGCCTGCACACAATTATCTGAGAATGAAAGCTGCTTTCCAGTAATTCAAAAAGCCAAGTTACGTCTCAGCCTTGAGCACCTCGGGCTTTTGGGCTTTTTTTTTTTTTACAGACACTGTAACATTTGGCACCAGCACTAATACTTTTTTTGGCATATGTTTAGCGTTTGGGGCCTGTGTCTGGGATTTGGGCCCTGTCTCGAACCACTGGGGCTTTGTCCTGGGTTTTGGAGCCTGCCTCTAGAGTTCAGGGCCTGTGATTAGGCTTTTGGGGTCTGTGTCTGGGGGCTGATATCTGGGGGCAAGGGGGGAGCTGCTTGTAGACCCTAGGGGCCAGCATGGAGGGGGTTGGGAGCTGACTCTACACCTTTGGGGCCTGCTTCTGGGGGCGGGGGGGGGTTGAGACCAGCATCTGGGGGAGGGGTGGGAGCTCTTTGTATTCCTTTGGAGCCTGTGTCGGGGGGCGGGGGGGGGGGGGGGGGGGGAAGGGGAGGGTTGGTTGGGAGGTGCTTGTACACTGTTGGAGCCTGGGTTGAGGGAGGAGGTTTGGAGCTGCTTCTACACCTTTGGGCCTGGCATCGGGGGTAGGGGGTTGGGTGCTGGTTGTAGGGGCCTGTGTTTGGGTGGGGGGGCTTGGGACCTGCGTCTGGGGGAGGGGTGGGAGCTGCTTGTACACCTTTGGGGCCTGCATGTGTGGGGGGTCAGGGCCTGTGTCTAGCGGGCTGGGAACTGCTTGTACAATGTAGGAATCTGTTTCTGCAGGGTGGCTGGGAGCTGTTTGTACAACTTTGGGGCCAGCATCTGGGGGTGGCTGGGAGCTGCCTGTACACTGTAGGGGCCTGTGTTTGTGGGGGGCTTGGGGGCCTCCCTCGGGGGGGGGGGGGAGGGTTGGGAGCTGCTTGTATAGGGTAGGGGGCCTGCCTGGCAGGGGTTGGGAGCTGCTTGTAGAATTTGGGTCGCTGTGTCTGGGGAGGGGGTTGGGGCCTGTGTCTCAGGGGTGTTGGGAACTGGTTGTACACCTTTGGGTCCTGTCTCAGGGGGGGAGCTACTTGTACACTTTTGGGGTCTTTATTTGAGGGGGGTTGGGAGTTGCTCATGCATTCTAGGTGCCTCCCTTTTGAAAAGGGTTGGGGCCTGCATCTGTGGGTGGTTGGGAGCTGCTTGTACACTATAGGGGCCATGGTCTTGGAGGGGGGTCTGGGCTGTTTCTACACCTCTGTGGCCTGTGTTTGGGGGGGGGGGGGGGGTGGGCCTGTGCCTGGGGGAGTTGGGAGGTGCTTGTTCACTCTAGGAGCCTCCATTTGGGGGTCTTTGGGGCCTCCCTTTGAGGGGGAGGGAGTTGGGAGTTGGTTGTACACCTCCGCATCCCATGTCTTGGGGAGGGGGGGGGGAGTGGGACCGGTCTCTGAAGGGGCGGGTTGTGAGCTGCTTGTACACCTGTGTCGGGGGGGAGGGTAGGGGGGATGGCGGGGGACGGGCCCGGGTCTTGGGCCAGTGTCTGGGTGGAGTCCAGTTCTTGGGAGGGGGTGGTGGGGTAGGAGCTGCTTGTGGGCAGTTGGGGTCTGCATCTGGGTGTGGTTGGTGCCTGCTTCTGTTGGCAGTTTGGGGCCTGCTTGTAGACTTGTGCAGCCTGGGTTTGGGGGCTTTTCTGTAACGTTTGGGGTCTGCATTTTTGCTTTGGGATGCATCTTGAGCTTTTGAGGCCTAGCAGTAGCATTTGGGGCCTGCATCTGGGGCTTTTCTGTAGCATTTTGGTTGCGTATTTGTGATTTGGGGCCTGTGTCGTGGGTTTTGCCTTTTTTGTAGTTTCCATCTTTGTGTGTGTGTTTCGTTGTTGGTTGTCTGGGGTTAGGGGCAGTTTGGGGTTTGGATTAAGGTCAGTGTCATTAGCGTTAGGGGGTTGATAATAAGGGTTAGGGTTGTGGTTAGAGTTGTTAGGTTTAAGGGGAATAAGGATTTCAGGGTAAGGGGATCAAGGTTGTGGGAATAAAAATGTTGTTTTTGCGCAGTTACATCCTGTAGAGGGAAGGAAGGTGGTATTGAGATATGCTTGCAGTGATAAGACAGCTTAACAGTGTGAAATGAGTTCATCTGATTCGTGTCAATATGGAACAATGCTAGGGCCGCATGATATGATGAAAAGTCTGAGAAAACCAGAGTGGTTAATATATATAGTTCTTGAATCTTGCAAAGGAATGGTCCAGCAATTCCGGTCAATAGAGGATAAGAGAACAAAGGGGTTTCAGAATAACTGCTAACTATTACAACTGTTGCATGGGACACTATGCAAGTGTCTGCCATCCAGCCAAGATGGACAAAGGAGAAGGACAAGAGAAAAGCCTGGGAGGAAGACTACGAGCCTTCAGTACGAGCGGCCCCCAGAGGGACCACCGGAGACTGATAACGCCTGCACCAGTGGGAGGGTTTGGATTCTGGGAACTAATTAGAATAACCCTGCCTTTTGTAGAAGTAGTAATGAATAAGTATTAGCCTAGCAGCATAAAAACCAGCCGCCTGATGTAACTTGTGTGCGTCTTGGTGGAGCAGAGACTCCTGGCGCACCCAGCGCTGCTTGCTTACCTCTATTCATTTAATAAATTGTAAATTTCAATTGCAATCCTATTTGGGACCCAGTCATTTATTACAAGTGGGCTCTCGTCCGGGAGGGCTTTGGTTCCTGATTTCTGGTTTGATCTAGGAGAGGCACCCCCACCATTTGGTGGCTGCTGTTTGAGTCAGGTCGGAACTAATGGCATCTTGAACCTGAATAAAGGTAAGCAAAGTTTCTGATTCTTTTTTTCAGCTCCCTTGCCAGCTGCAGCACTATATTTTGCCCATAATTGTGTGTGTGAAGATCCGAACGAAGATGACGGAGTCGTAAGCATTTAAAGCGTATACCGTTCGGTTGGGTGGGGTTCGGTTGCCTGTGTGTGTAAGAGTGTGACTGAGATGGAACTTAGTTCCGAAGCGATTGTGGAGGTCTTCTAACCGCGGTTCCAATCTCCCGCGAGGGACTTGGCCGGTGAAGGACCGAAGGGATTCCTATAGGATTTGTGGGTGTGTGATAGGTCCTCGACCCCCTGCAAGACACTCTTACTAAGGTAACCAAGGGCTATGGGAATTGCCATAGTAAAATTCCTAGATGGGTCAGACAAAATCAAAGACCAGAGACCAGAAGAAAGGGAGCAAATTACCAGTCATACCACCAGAAAGTCCATTAGGAATAACGATTCGAAATTGGAATGATAGGGACCCCAGAAAAGGAAAAAGTAAATTAAAAATGGTCCAGTATTATGTGACAGAATGGCCAAAGGAGCCTTTAAGACTACATGTCTTTTGGCCTGTTTTTGGAACCTTCAAAGACTGGATTTGCCAGGCCTTAAATATCCATGTTAATTCAAAGGAACTTTTTAGCCAGGAAGAAAGTGATTATGCAGGATTATGGATCAAGAGGACTTCACGTCCTTTTCCAGCCTCAATATTTACACTAAAAGCAGGTAAGAAATTTGAAGAACAAGAAGAACATGAAAAAGAAAAAGAAGATAAACGTGAGCCGTTGGATAAGCTACCACCTCCATATCCTAACAATCCACCCCCGGCGGCTCCCCCTCCGGTGGCTGTGGTATCGCCACCAGTACCACCGTTGCCCCAGCTTCCACCACCAACAGCACCAGAATTAGACCGACCTCCGGCCGCATGCAGGAGAAGCAGGACGGAAGTATCTGAGAGGGCTTCTCTATATCCCTTAAGGGAGGTAACTGGTGTATAACTGGTGCGCGTCTTGGTGGAGCAGAGACTCCCGGCGTACCCAGCACTGTTTGCTTACCTCTATTCATTCAGTGAATTGTAAACTTTGATTGTAATCCTATTTGGGACTTTTATTTATTATAACAGACAAGCTTGTAAAACGCAGACAACCAGAATCCTTACAGCAATTAGGTGGAAATCACAGCGTAAGAAACATTACCACCTCAAAGAGTAAAAACCTCAAAAGAAATAGGGTTTTAAGATCTTTTTTTTGTTTTGTTTTGTTTTGTTTTTTCAGGTTAGGTTCTCCAGGTCCAGGGTTTTGAGTATCCTAATTTTGGGGGTTTGGATTTTGAGCATCTTAATTTTGGGGGTTAGGCTTTTGTGTGCCCTAATTTTTTGGGATAGGCTTTCAAGCATCCTAAGTAATTGGGTTAGGGTTTTGAGCATCTTAATGTTTCCAGGATAGGGTTTGGAGCATCCTAAGTTTTCGGGAAAGGGTTTTGAGCATCTCAATGTTTCCAGGATAGGGTTTTGAGCGTCCTAAGTTTTTGGAATAGGGTTTGGAGAGTCCTAAGTTTTCTGGATAGAGTTTGGAGCGTCCTAATGTTTTCGGGATAGGGTTTTGAGCGTCCAAAGTGTTATAAGTTGCCCCCTTAATTAATTTTCAGAGAGCATTGTATTAATCATAGAAAGGAATTTATTGAGTGAGCAAACATCAAGCAAAACAGCACTGGGCGGCCGGGGAGTCTCAGCTCTGCCAACGGCACGCACCTCACCCCTGCCAGAGTCCCTTTTTATTTATATTTTGCTAATTCCGGGATTACGCAGCACATCCTGGTATATTCTGCGACTGCGCGCGCTGTTGCTAGGGGGTCGTCTCTGTCCCTCTGGTGGTCGTGAAGATGAAGGCCGTAGTCTTCCTCGGCGTTGTGGTTCAACTTCTTTTATTATTTGGTCATGTTGGCCCAGCGTTAGACAGGAAGGCATGTATGTCGATACACTACTTTAGCAACTTATCAGGAGATGGTTACATGAGCTTTGCAACAGTGTCTTTGAACAAAAGAGGCAACTGAGATGCAGAAGGAGAATGGGTTGGGGGGTCTATTTTTTGTTACATTAAGCAAAAGTATTTTCATAATGTCTAGGCAAGCATTATGCAGCTCCTTACTTCAGCAGGGAGCTTTCGCAACTCCCGCTCCTCAAACAGAACTCCTTGTTTTTATAATACAAAAGACAATGAACAAACATTTATGGTGTATTACCCTAAGTTTTTGGGTTAGGGTTTTTTGCATCTTAATGTTTTGGGGTTAGGGTTTGGAGCGCCCTAAGTTTTTGGGCTAGGGCTTTGAGCATTCCTAACGTTTTGGGTTGGGTTTGGGTTTTGAGCATCCTAAGATTTTGGGTTGGGGGTTTTAGGCATAGGTCTTCAGGGGTTTAGTGTGGTAAATAGTTTGGGTTAGGTCTGTAGGGGTTTTGAGGTTTTTTGGATGTTAGGGCTTGAGGCTTTTTTTGTAAGGGCGGTGAGGGTTCCAGTGAGTGCTGGTAAATGCAGTTCTGGAGCACTCGGCCTGTGATTGGCCATGCTGGCTGTGCGGGGAATGCTGGTAGGTGTAGTTTTCCGGCACTGGGAGGCCATGTTGTGTGCCCAGAGCATGCCGGGAGATGTAGTTCTCGGGACTCCGGACTTCCGGGAGGCCGTGTTGCGTACCCACAGTATGCCGGGAAATGTAGTTTTCGGATTCGGGACTTCCGGGAGGCCATGTTGAATGCCCAGAGCATACCGGGAGATGTAGTTCTCGGGAACTAGGGCTAGGGGCTAGGGCTGGGGCTAGAGTTAGGGTTTCGGGTGAGGGTTGGGGTTGGGGGTTATTGATAGGCTTAGAGGGTTAGGGTTAGGCTTAGAGGGTTAGGGTTAGGGATAGGTTAGGGGTAGGTTTAGAGGGTTAGGGTGAGGGTTAGGGGTTAGGGGTTGGGGTTGTGGTTAGGGTTAGAGTAAGGGTTAGGGTGAGAGTATTAGGGTTAGGGTTTGGGTTCAGATTAGGGTACGGGTAAGGGTTAGGGCAAGGGTAAGTGTTAGGGTAAGGCTAAGGGTAAGGGTTAGGGTAAGGCTGAGGGTGAGGATAAGGTTTAGGTTTCGGCAAAGCGTTAGGTTTATGGTAAGGGTTAGGGTTAGGGTTAAGAGTTAGGGTAAAGGATAGAGTAATGGTAAGGATAAGGGTAGGGTAAGGATTAGGGTAAGCGTTAGGGTTAGGGTTAGAGGGTTAGGGTTAGGGTTAAGGTTAGGGTTAGGGTTAGGGTTAGGGTTAGGGTTAGTGTTAGGGTAAGGGGTTAGGGTTAGGGTTAGGGTTAGGGTTAGGGTTAGGGTTAGGGTCTTAGGGTTAGGGTTAGGGTTAGGGTTAGGGTTAGGGTTAGGGTTAGGGTTAGGATTAGGGATACAGTTAGGGTTAGGGTTAGAATTCTGTTAGGGTTAGGGTTAGGGTTAGGGTTAGGGTCTTAGGTTTAGAGTTAGGGTTAGGGTTAGGGATACCGTTAGGGTTAGGGTTAGGGTTCGAATTCTGTTAGGGTTAGGGTTAGGGTTAGGGTTAGGGTTGTTAGGGTTAGGGTTAGGGTTAGGGTCTTAGGGTTAGGGTTAGGGTTAGGGTTAGGGTTAGGGTTAGGGTTAGGATTAGGGATACAGTTAGGGTTAGGGTTAGGGTTAGAATTCTGTTAGGGTTAGGGTTAGGGTTAGGGTTAGGGTTAGGGTCTTAGGGTTAGAGTTAGGGTTAGGGTTAGGGTTAGGCTTAGGGTTAGGGTTAGCGTTAGGGTTAGGGTTAGGGTTAGGGTTAGGGTTAGGGTTAGGGTTAGGGTTAGGGTTAGGGTTAGGGTTAGGGTTAGGTTAGGGTTAGGTTTAGTTTTAGGGTTTCGGTTAGGGTTAGGGTTCTGTTAGGGTTAGGGTTAGGGTTAAGGTTAGGATTAGGGATACGGTTAGGGTTAGGGTTAGAATTCTGTTAGGGTTAGGGTTAGGGTTAGGGTTAGGGTCTTAGGGTTAGAGTTAGGGTTAGGGTTAGGGATACCGTTAGGGTTAGGGTTCGGGTTCGAATTCTTTTAGGGTTAGGGTTAGGGTTAGGGTTAGGGCTAGGGTTAGGGGTTAGGGTTAGGGTTAGGGTTAGGGGTTAGGGTTAGGGTTAGGGTTAGGGTTAGAGGGTTAGGGTTGTTAGGGTTAGGATTAGTGTTAGGGTTAGGGTTAGGGTTAGGGTTAGGGTTAGGGTTTTGTTAGGGTTAGGGTTAGGGTTAGATTAGGGTTAGGGTTAGGGTTAGGGTTAGGGTTAGTGTTAGGGTTAGGGTTAGGGTTAAGGTTAGGGTTAGGGTTAGGGTTAGGTTTAGGGTTTTGTTATGGTTAGGGTTAGGGTTCCGTTAGGGTTAGTGTTAGGGTTAGGGTTAGGCTTAGGCTTAGGCTTAGGCTTAGGTTTAGGTTTAGGCTTAGGGTTATGTTAGGGTTAGGTTTAGGGTTAGGTTTAGGGTTAGGGTTAGGGTTAGGGTAAGGTTTAGGGTTCTGTTTGGATTAGGGTTAGGGTTAGGGTTAGGGTTAGTGTTAGGAATAGGGTTAGGGTTAGGGTTAGGTTTAGCTTTAGTGTTCGGTTCGGGTTAGGGTTAGGGTTAGGATTAGGGTTTGAGCGTTAGGTTTAGATCCGCGGGCAGCCCTTAGGGTTAGGGTTAGGTTTAGGGTTGGGTTAGTGTTAGGGTTAGTTTAGGGTTAGGTTTAGTTTCTGACTACAGTAACTTGATCATCCTATAAAAATCATCCTTATTGTCTTTAGCAAAGCAATGGCTTCTATATCATCAATTAATTGTACATGCCCTTGGAAAAAGCCAAGGCAATACCTCCCTTGCTTGGAGCTGTATCCAAACGCAGTAATGTATACAATCTTTAGCAGCAGCTATTATTAGAGACAGGGAGAAGGAGGAACTTTGCCCACTGAAATTCGAAAATTTATTTGGGATAATGCTTCAGAATTTGAAAAAGATTTTCAAGCATGGTGGCAATTAGTCAACTTTACCCTTTATGCAGAAAATGATCAAATTGTGTCCTTTATACTTACTATAAGCAATGCCACCGTATACAATGTATAGCCAATCATTGCATTAGGACTCAATCATAATGGAACTATACTTTATACTAAAGGGCATAAAGTATGGGCCCATCAAAAGGGAGGAAAGTGGCAAACAATTGATGTAAATGCATGCATTGTGCATGAACAAAAAAGTTCCATCTGTGAAAGTAACACGCTGGAATCCCAAGACATTTGTCTTGACACTGAGCAAAATATTTGCCACGTTGAGATACATCCTAATGAAACCCTTGATACTGTACTTGTATATATTGGGAAAGGTTGTGTTTGCATGAGAAGTCATTGTGATTCTATAGTCGTAGATAATGCTGTGGTAGATACCAGTAATCACTTTAATGTTTGTGTTTGCAATTTTATCAAAATCTCAACCATATCACACTATCAGGTAGACCTGCGCAACAGGTATAAGGCCCTGGAGGCCGAAAGGCAATCGATGGATGGAAAAGGCTATAATCCCTCTCCACCAGAGATATTGGCAGGGTTGGAAAAGCCAACCCCCCCGTATAGTGACCACAGGCAGCAGGAAGAAAAGGTGAGTTTTAGTTGTGGGTGATTTATCAATCAGCGGAACAGAGGGTCCAATATGTAGAAGGGACCCTCCTCTAAGGGAAATCTGCTGCCTTCCTAGGGCCTGGGTTAGGACATCACAAGGAGGCTTCCCAGCTTGGTTCAACCGTCAGACTATTACCGATTGCTCGTCCTATATCTGGGAGGAGAAGGAGTGGCAACGCATAGCCTGTGAGCAATCAAAAGGGACTTCAAGGATTTGTCAATTTGTCAAAACTCAACAAAACGCAACGGAAACCACAAAACACGTCAAAAACACCCCAAAAGCGAACCGAATCAGAAGAAAAAATGTGATTTAACAACACAAAAAACCCTTAAACCTACCTGATGTTCTCCTAAATGTACAATCCACTCCCAACCACCAGAAAACCCAATGGAAACCCAAAAAAAAACAAACGGAGACCTCAAAACACGTCAAAAACACCCCAAAAAAGAATGGGATAACCCCCCAAAACGAAAGAAAACCCCCAAAAAAATAGATCCACCCCAAAATGACACTAAACCTACCTGATGTTCTCCAAAACACGCAAGTTAAACTTTTCCAACATGATGAAAAACAAGAACCCAACAAAACCCAACAGAGACCCCAAAACATGTCAAAAACACCCCAAAAAAGAACGGGATCACCCCCAAAACTGGAAGAAAATTCCCCCCCCAAAAATTTACAATTTTCACGATGATGACCAACATGAACCAAACGAAAACCCAAAAGGAGACACCAAAACACGTCAAAAACACCCCAAAAAAGAAAGGGATCGCCCATAAACTGGAAGAAAATCCCCAAAAAGCACAGATCCAATCCCAAAACCAGCCTAAACCTACCTGATGTTCTCCAAAACCCACAAATTTACCCTTTTCCACCATGATGACCATGGAAAACCCAACGAAACCCAATGGAGACAAAAAACATGTCAAAAAAAAAAAAACAAAAAAGAACAGGATCTCCCCCAAAAACAGAAGAAAAACCCAAATGCCATAGATCCACCCCAAAAGTCCCCCTAAGCCTACCTGATGTTCTCCAAAACCCACAATTTACCCTTTTTCACAATGATGACCAACGAGAACCCAATAAAACCCAACGGACAACCCCAAAACACGTCAAAAACACCCCAAAAAAGAACAAGATCACCCCAAAAAACAGAAGAAAACCCCAAATACCATGAATCCACCCCAAAAGTCCCCCTAAACCTACCTGAAGTTCTCCAACACCCACAATTTACCCTTTTTCAACCAAGATGCCAACAGAAAACCCAACAAAACCCAACAGAGACATCAAAACATGTCAAAAACACCCCAAAAAAGAACGGGATAACCCCCAAAACTGGAAGAAAATCCCCAAAAAGCATGGATCCAATCCCAAAACCACCCTAAACCTACCTGATCTTCTCCAAATCCCAAAGTCCACTCCCAACCACCATAAAACCCATTAGGAACTCAACAAAACGCAACAGAAACCCCAAAACACCTCAAAAACACCCCAAAAGCAAACCGGATCAGAAGAAAATACGTGATTTAACCCCAAGAAAACCCTTAAACCTACCTGATCTTCTCCAAATCCCAAAATCCACTCCCACCCACCATAAAACCCATTAGGAACTCAACAAAACGCAATGGAAACCCCAAAACACGTCAAAAACACCCCAAAAAAGAACTGGATCAGAAGAAAAAAAAAACAAAACTATGCATTTCCCTCCCAAATCACCCTAAACTCACCTGATCTTCTTCAAAACCCACAATCCACTCCCATTTAGCTTAACGACCAACGAGAACCCAACAAAACCCAACGGAGACCCCAAAAACGTCAAAAACACACCAAAAAAGAACTGGTTCAACCCCAACAACGAAAGAAAACCCCAAAAGCCATAGATCCACACCAAAAATCCCCCTAAACCAACCTGAAGTTCTCCAAAACCCACAATTTACACTTTTCCACATTGATGACCATGGAAAACCCAACGAAACCCAACGGAGACCACAAAACACGTCAAAAAAAAAAAAAAAAAAAAAAAAAA
The DNA here is from genome assembly GCF_965140915.1 of Aythya marila. Lineage (NCBI taxonomy): Eukaryota > Metazoa > Chordata > Aves > Anseriformes > Anatidae > Aythya > Aythya marila. The sequence goes on along the minus strand of NW_028137417.1, from coordinate 131,690 downwards.
AAAAAGAAAGGGATCACCCCCAAAATTGGAAGAAAATCCTTCAAAATCATAGATCCACCCCAAAACCACCCTAAACCTACCTGATGATCTCCAAAACCCACAATTTACAATTTTCCACCACCATGACCATGGAAAACCCAACGAAACCCAACGGAGACCCCAAAAGAAGTCAAAAACACCCCAAACAAGAACGGGATAAACCCTAAAAACGAAAGAAAACCCCAAAACCCATAGATCCACACCAAAAGTCCCCCTAAACCTACCTGATGTTCTCCAAAACCCACAATTTACACTTTTTCACCAGGATGACCAACATGAACCAAACGAAAACCCAAAACGAGACACCAAAACACGTCAAAAACACCCCAAAAATAAAGGGATCACCCATAAACTGGAAGAAAATCCCCAAAAAGCACGGATCCAATCCCAAAACCACCCTAAACCTACCTGATGATCTCCAAAACCCACAATTTACCATTTTCCACCACGATGACCAACGAGTACACAACAAAACCCAACGGAGACCCCCAAACACCTCAAAAATTTCCCAAAAAAGAACAGGACCACCCCAAGAAACAGAAGAAAACACCAAAAAACATGACTCTGCCCCAAAAGTCCCCCTAAACCTACCTGATGTTCTCCAAAAGCCACAATTTACACTTTTTCACCATGATGACCAACAAGAACCCAACTAAAACCCAACGGAGACCCCAAAACACGTCATAAACACCCCAAAAAAGAACAGGATCACCCAAAAAAAAACAGAAGAAAAGACCAAATACCATGAATCCACCCCCAAATTCCCCTAAACCTACCTGAAGTTCTCCAAAACCCACAATTTACAATTTTCCACCACCATGACCACATAAAACCCAAGGAATACCAACGGAGACCCCAAAACACGTCAAAAACACCCCAAAAAAGAACGGGATCACCCCCAAAAACAAAAGAAAATCCCCCAAAACCATAGATCCAATCCCAAAACCAACCTAAACCTACCCGATGTTCTCCAAAACCAACAATTTACCCTTTTCCACCATGATGACCACGGAAAACGCAACAAAACCCAATGGAGACCCCAAAACACGTCAAAAACACCCCCAAAATGAATTGGATCACCCGCCCCCAAAAAAAAAAAAAAAAAAAAAAAAAGAAGAAAACCCCATATATCATGAATCCACCCCAAAAGTCCCCCTAAACCTACCTGATGTTCTCCAAAACCCACAATTTACACTTTTCCACCATGATGACAACGGAAAACCCAACGAAACCCAACGAAGAACACAAAACACGTCAGAAACACCCAAAAAATGAATTCGATCACCCCAAAACTGGAACAAAATCCCCCAAAACCATAGATCCACCACAAAAACACCCTAAATCTACCTGATGTTCTCCAAAACCCACAATTTACACTTTTCCACCATGATGACCACGGAAAACCCAACGAAACCCAACGGAGACCACAAAACACGTCAAAAACACGCCCAAAACCAACTGGATCACTAGAAAAAACAGAAGAAAACCCTAAAAACCATGAATCTGCCCCAAAAGTCCTCATAAACCTACCTGATGTTCTCCAAAACCCACAATTTACACTTTTCCACCATGATGACCATGGAAAACCCAACGAAACCCAACGGAGAACCCAAAACACGTCCAAAACACCCCAAACAAGAACAGGATCACCCCCAAAACCAAAGAAAACCCCAAAAAGCACGGATCCAATCCCAAAACCACTCTAAACGTACCTGATGTTCTCCAAATCCAAATGTCCACTCCCAACCACCATAAAACCCATTAGGAACTCAACGAAACCCAACGGAAACCCCAAAACATGTCAAAAACACCCCAAAAAATAACTGAATCAGAAGAAAAAACACCAAAAACTATGAATTTCCCCGCAAAACCACCCTAAACTCACCTGATCTTCTTCAAAACCCACAATCCACTCCCATTTCCCTTAAGGACCAACGAGAATCCAACTAAAACCCAACGGAGACCCCAAAACAAGTCAAAAACACCCCAAACAAGAACAGGATAACCCCTAAAAAAGAAAGAAAACCCCAAAAAAACATAAATCCACCCCAAAACCACACTAAACCTACCTGATGTTCTCCAAATCCCAAAGTCCACTCCCAACAAACTTAAAACACATTAGGAAATCAACAAAACACAACGGAAACCCCAAAACACGTCAAAAACACCACAAAAAAAAGCGGGATCACCCCCAAAACTGAAAGAAAACCCTAAAAGCCGTTGATCCACCCCAAAAGTCCCCCTAAACCTACCTGATGTTCTCCAATACCCACAATTTACCCGTTTTCACCATGATGAACAACAAGAACCCAACAAAAACCAACGGAGACCCCAAAACACGTCAAAAACACCCCAAAAAAGAACTGAATCAGAAGAAAAAACACCAGAAACTATGAATTTCCCCGCAAAACCACCCTAAACTCACCTGATCTTCTTCAAAACCCACCATCCACTCCCATTTCCCTTAACGACCAACGAGAATCCAACTAAAACCCAACGGAGACCCCAAAACAAGTCAAAAACACCCCAAACAAGAACGGAATCACCCCCTAAACTGGAAGAAAATCCCCAAAAAACATAGATCCACCCCAAAACGACACTAAACCTACCTGATGTTCTCCAAAACATGCAAGTTAAACTTTTCCAACATGATGAAAAACAAGAACCCAACAAAACCCAACAGAGACCCCAAAACATGTCAAAAACACCCCAAAAAAAGAACGGGATCACCCCCAAAACTGGAAGAAAATTCCCCCCCCCAAAAAATTTACAATTTTCACCATGATGACCAACATGAACCAAACGAAAACCCAAAAGGAGACACCAAAACACGTCAAAAACACCCCAAAAAAGAAAGGGATCGCCCATAAACTGGAAGAAAATCCCCAAAAAGCACAGATCCAATCCCAAAACCAGCCTAAACCTACCTGATGTTCTCCAAAACCCACAAATTTACCCTTTTCCACCATGATGACCATGGAAAACCCAACGAAACCCAATGGAGACAAAAAACATGTCAAAAAAAAAAAAAACAAAAAAGAACAGGATCTCCCCCAAAAACAGAAGAAAAACCCAAATGCCATAGATCCACCCCAAAAGTCCCCCTAAGCCTACCTGATGTTCTCCAAAACCCACAATTCACCCCTTTTCACAATGATGACCAACGAGAACCCAACAAAACCCAACGGACAACCCCAAAACACGTCAAAAACACCCCAAAAAAGAACAAGATCACCCCAAAAAAACAGAAGAAAACCCCAAATACCATGAATCCACCCCAAAAGTCCCCCTAAACCTACCTGAAGTTCTCCAACACCCACAATTTACCCTTTTTCAACCAAGATGCCAACAGAAAACCCAACAAAACCCAACAGAGACATCAAAACATGTCAAAAACACCCCAAAAAAGAACGGGATAACCCCCAAAACTGGAAGAAAATCCCCAAAAAGCATGGATCCAATCCCAAAACCACCCTAAACCTACCTGATCTTCTCCAAATCCCAAAGTCCACTCCCAACCACCATAAAACCCATTAGGAACTCAACAAAACGCAACAGAAACCCCAAAACACCTCAAAAACACCCCAAAAGCAAACCGGATCAGAAGAAAATACGTGATTTAACCCCAAGAAAACCCTTAAACCTACCTGATCTTCTCCAAATCCCAAAATCCACTCCCACCCACCATAAAACCCATTAGGAACTCAACAAAACGCAATGGAAACCCCAAAACACGTCAAAAACACCCCAAAAAAGAACTGGATCAGAAGAAAAAAAAAACAAAACTATGCATTTCCCTCCCAAATCACCCTAAACTCACCTGATCTTCTTCAAAACCCACAATCCACTCCCATTTAGCTTAACGACCAACGAGAACCCAACAAAACCCAACGGAGACCCCAAAAACGTCAAAAACACACCAAAAAAGAACTGGTTCAACCCCAACAACGAAAGAAAACCCCAAAAGCCATAGATCCACACCAAAAATCCCCCTAAACCAACCTGAAGTTCTCCAAAACCCACAATTTACACTTTTCCACATTGATGACCATGGAAAACCCAACGAAACCCAACGGAGACCACAAAACACGTCAAAAAAAAAAAAAAAAAAAAAAAAAAAGAAAGGGATCACCCCCAAAATTGGAAGAAAATCCTTCAAAATCATAGATCCACCCCAAAACCACCCTAAACCTACCTGATGATCTCCAAAACCCACAATTTACAATTTTCCACCACCATGACCATGGAAAACCCAACGAAACCCAACGGAGTCCCCAAAAGAAGTCAAAAACACCCCAAACAAGAACGGGATAAACCCTAAAAATGAAAGAAAACCCCAAAACCCATAGATCCACACCAAAAGTCCCCCTAAACCTACCTGATGTTCTCCAAAACCCACAATTTACACTTTTTCACCAGGATGACCAACATGAACCAAACGAAAACCCAAAACGAGACACCAAAACACGTCAAAAACACCCCAAAAATAAAGGGATCACCCATAAACTGGAAGAAAATCCCCAAAAAGCACGGATCCAATCCCAAAACCACCCTAAACCTACCTGATGATCTCCAAAACCCACAATTTACCATTTTCCACCACGATGACCAACGAGTACACAACAAAACCCAACGGAGACCCCCAAACACCTCAAAAATTTCCCAAAAAAGAACAGGACCACCCCAAGAAACAGAAGAAAACACCAAAAAACATGACTCTGCCCCAAAAGTCCCCCTAAACCTACCTGATGTTCTCCAAAAGCCACAATTTACACTTTTTCACCATGATGACCAACAAGAACCCAACTAAAACCCAACGGAGACCCCAAAACACGTCATAAACACCCCAAAAAAGAACAGGATCACCCAAAAAAAAACAGAAGAAAAGACCAAATACCATGAATCCACCCCCAAATTCCCCTAAACCTACCTGAAGTTCTCCAAAACCCACAATTTACAATTTTCCACCACCATGACCACATAAAACCCAAGGAATACCAACGGAGACCCCAAAACACGTCAAAAACACCCCAAAAAAGAACGGGATCACCCCCAAAAACAAAAGAAAATCCCCCAAAACCATAGATCCAATCCCAAAACCAACCTAAACCTACCCGATGTTCTCCAAAACCAACAATTTACCCTTTTCCACCATGATGACCACGGAAAACGCAACAAAACCCAATGGAGACCCCAAAACACGTCAAAAACACCCCCAAAATGAATTGGATCACCCCCCCCCAAAAAAAAAAAAAAAAAAAAAAAAAAGAAGAAAACCCCATATATCATGAATCCACCCCAAAAGTCCCCCTAAACCTACCTGATGTTCTCCAAAACCCACAATTTACACTTTTCCACCATGATGACAACGGAAAACCCAACGAAACCCAACGAAGAACACAAAACACGTCAGAAACACCTCAAAAATGAATTCGATCACCCCAAAACTGGAACAAAATCCCCCAAAACCATAGATCCACCACAAAAACACCCTAAATCTACCTGATGTTCTCCAAAACCCACAATTTACACTTTTCCACCATGATGACCACGGAAAACCCAACGAAACCCAACGGAGACCACAAAACACGTCAAAAACACGCCCAAAACCAACTGGATCACTAGAAAAAACAGAAGAAAACCCTAAAAACCATGAATCTGCCCCAAAAGTCCTCATAAACCTACCTGATGTTCTCCAAAACCCACAATTTACACTTTTCCACCATGATGACCATGGAAAACCCAACGAAACCCAACGGAGAACCCAAAACACGTCCAAAACACCCCAAACAAGAACAGGATCACCCCCAAAACCAAAGAAAACCCCAAAAAGCACGGATCCAATCCCAAAACCACTCTAAACGTACCTGATGTTCTCCAAATCCAAATGTCCACTCCCAACCACCATAAAACCCATTAGGAACTCAACGAAACCCAACGGAAACCCCAAAACATGTCAAAAACACCCCAAAAAATAACTGAATCAGAAGAAAAAACACCAAAAACTATGAATTTCCCCGCAAAACCACCCTAAACTCACCTGATCTTCTTCAAAACCCACAATCCACTCCCATTTCCCTTAAGGACCAACGAGAATCCAACTAAAACCCAACGGAGACCCCAAAACAAGTCAAAAACACCCCAAACAAGAACAGGATAACCCCTAAAAAAGAAAGAAAACCCCAAAAAAACATAAATCCACCCCAAAACCACACTAAACCTACCTGATGTTCTCCAAATCCCAAAGTCCACTCCCAACAAACTTAAAACACATTAGGAAATCAACAAAACGCAACGGAAACCCCAAAACACGTCAAAAACACCACAAAAAAAAGCGGGATCACCCCCAAAACTGAAAGAAAACCCTAAAAGCCGTTGATCCACCCCAAAAGTCCCCCTAAACCTACCTGATGTTCTCCAATACCCACAATTTACCCGTTTTCACCATGATGAACAACAAGAACCCAACAAAAACCAACGGAGACCCCAAAACACGTCAAAAACACCCCAAAAAAGAACTGAATCAGAAGAAAAAACACCAAAAACTATGAATTTCCCCGCAAAACCACCCTAAACTCACCTGATCTTCTTCAAAACCCACAATCCACTCCCATTTCCCTTAAGGACCAACGAGAATCCAACTAAAACCCAACGGAGACCCCAAAACAAGTCAAAAACACCCCAAACAAGAACGGAATCACCCCCTAAACTGGAAGAAAATCCCCAAAAAACATAGATCCACCCCAAAACGACACTAAACCTACCTGATGTTCTCCAAAACACGCAAGTTAAACTTTTCCAACATGATGAAAAACAAGAACCCAACAAAACCCAACAGAGACCCCAAAACATGTCAAAAACACCCCAAAAAAGAATGGGATCACCCCCAAAACTGGAAGAAAATTCCCCCCCCAAAAATTTACAATTTTCACCATGATGACCAACATGAACCAAACGAAAACCCAAAAGGAGACACCAAAACACGTCAAAAACACCCCAAAAAAGAAAGGGATCGCCCATAAACTGGAAGAAAATCCCCAAAAAGCACAGATCCAATCCCAAAACCAGCCTAAACCTACCTGATGTTCTCCAAAACCCACAAATTTACCCTTTTCCACCATGATGACCATGGAAAACCCAACGAAACCCAATGGAGACAAAAAACATGTCAAAAAAAAAAAAACAAAAAAGAACAGGATCTCCCCCAAAAACAGAAGAAAAACCCAAATGCCATAGATCCACCCCAAAAGTCCCCCTAAGCCTACCTGATGTTCTCCAAAACCCACAATTCACCCCTTTTCACAATGATGACCAACGAGAACCCAACAAAACCCAACGGACAACCCCAAAACACGTCAAAAACACCCCAAAAAAGAACAAGATCACCCCAAAAAACAGAAGAAAACCCCAAATACCATGAATCCACCCCAAAAGTCCCCCTAAACCTACCTGAAGTTCTCCAACACCCACAATTTACCCTTTTTCAACCAAGATGCCAACAGAAAACCCAACAAAACCCAACAGAGACATCAAAACATGTCAAAAACACCCCAAAAAAGAACGGGATAACCCCCAAAACTGGAAGAAAATCCCCAAAAAGCATGGATCCAATCCCAAAACCACCCTAAACCTACCTGATCTTCTCCAAATCCCAAAGTCCACTCCCAACCACCATAAAACCCATTAGGAACTCAACAAAACGCAACAGAAACCCCAAAACACCTCAAAAACACCCCAAAAGCAAACCGGATCAGAAGAAAATACGTGATTTAACCCCAAGAAAACCCTTAAACCTACCTGATCTTCTCCAAATCCCAAAATCCACTCCCACCCACCATAAAACCCATTAGGAACTCAACAAAACGCAATGGAAACCCCAAAACACGTCAAAAACACCCCAAAAAAGAACTGGATCAGAAGAAAAAAAAACAAAACTATGCATTTCCCTCCCAAATCACCCTAAACTCACCTGATCTTCTTCAAAACCCACAATCCACTCCCATTTAGCTTAACGACCAACGAGAACCCAACAAAACCCAACGGAGACCCCAAAAACGTCAAAAACACACCAAAAAAGAACTGGTTCAACCCCAACAACGAAAGAAAACCCCAAAAGCCATAGATCCATACCAAAAATCCCCCTAAACCAACCTGAAGTTCTCCAAAACCCACAATTTACACTTTTCCACATTGATGACCATGGAAAACCCAACGAAACCCAACGGAGACCACAAAACATGTCAAAAAAAAAAAAAAAAAAAAAAAAAAAAGAAAGGGATCACCCCCAAAATTGGAAGAAAATCCTTCAAAATCATAGATCCACCCCAAAACCACCCTAAACCTACCTGATGATCTCCAAAACCCACAATTTACAATTTTCCACCACCATGACCATGGAAAACCCAACGAAACCCAACGGAGACCCCAAAAGAAGTCAAAAACACCCCAAACAAGAACGGGATAAACCCTAAAAATGAAAGAAAACCCCAAAACCCATAGATCCACACCAAAAGTCCCCCTAAACCTACCTGATGTTCTCCAAAACCCACAATTTACACTTTTTCACCAGGATGACCAACATGAACCAAACGAAAACCCAAAACGAGACACCAAAACACGTCAAAAACACCCCAAAAATAAAGGGATCACCCATAAACTGGAAGAAAATCCCCAAAAAGCACGGATCCAATCCCAAAACCACCCTAAACCTACCTGATGATCTCCAAAACCCACAATTTACCATTTTCCACCACGATGACCAACGAGTACACAACAAAACCCAATGGAGACCCCCAAACACCTCAAAAATTTCCCAAAAAAGAACAGGACCACCCCAAGAAACAGAAGAAAACACCAAAAAACATGACTCTGCCCCAAAAGTCCCCCTAAACCTACCTGATGTTCTCCAAAAGCCACAATTTACACTTTTTCACCATGATGACCAACAAGAACCCAACTAAAACCCAACGGAGACCCCAAAACACGTCATAAACACCCCAAAAAAGAACAGGATCACCCAAAAAAAAACAGAAGAAAAGACCAAATACCATGAATCCACCCCCAAATTCCCCTAAACCTACCTGAAGTTCTCCAAAACCCACAATTTACAATTTTCCACCACCATGACCACATAAAACCCAAGGAATACCAACGGAGACCCCAAAACACGTCAAAAACACCCCAAAAAAGAACGGGATCACCCCCAAAAACAAAAGAAAATCCCCCAAAACCATAGATCCAATCCCAAAACCAACCTAAACCTACCCGATGTTCTCCAAAACCAACAATTTACCCTTTTCCACCATGATGACCACGGAAAACGCAACGAAACCCAACGGAGACCACAAAACACGTCAAAAACACGCCCAAAACCAACTGGATCACTAGAAAAAACAGAAGAAAACCCTAAAAACCATGAATCTGCCCCAAAAGTCCTCATAAACCTACCTGATGTTCTCCAAAACCCACAATTTACACTTTTCCACCATGATGACCACGGAAAACCCAACAGAGAACCCAAAACACGTCCAAAACACCCCAAACAAGAACAGGATCACCCCCAAAACCAAAGAAAACCCCAAAAAGCACGGATCCAATCCCAAAACCACTCTAAACGTACCTGATGTTCTCCAAATCCAAATGTCCACTCCCAACCACCATAAAACACAGTAGGAACTCAACGAAACCCAACGGAAACCCCAAAACACGTCAAAAACACCCCAAAAAATAACTGGATCAGAAGAAAAAACACCAAACACTATGAATTTCCCCGCAAAACCACCCTAAACTCACCTGATCTTCTTCAAAACCCACAATCCACTCCCATTTCCCTTAAGGACCAACGAGAATCCAACTAAAACCCAACGGAGACCCCAAAACAAGTCAAAAACACCCCAAACAAGAACAGGATAACCCCTAAAAAAGAAAGAAAACCCCAAAAAAACATAGATCCACCCCAAAACCACACTAAACCTATCTGATGTTCTCCAAATCCCAAAGTCCACTCCCAACAAACTTAAAAAACATTAGGAAATCAACAAAACACAACGGAAACCCCAAAACACGTCAAAAACACCACAAAAAAAAGCGGGATCACCCCCAAAACCGAAAGAAAACCCTAAAAGCCGTTGATCCACCCCAAAAGTCCCCCTAAACCTACCTGATGTTCTCCGATACCCACAATTTACCCGTTTTCACCATGATGAACAACAAGAACCCAACAAAAACCAACGGAGACCCCAAAACACGTCAAAAACACCCCAAAAAATAACTGAATCAGAAGAAAAAACACCAAAAACTATGAATTTCCCCGCAAAACCACCCTAAACTCACCTGATCTTCTTCAAAACCCACAATCCACTCCCATTTCCCTTAAGGACCAACGAGAATCCAACTAAAACCCAACGGAGACCCCAAAACAAGTCAAAAACACCCCAAACAAGAACGGAATCACCCCCTAAACTGGAAGAAAATCCCCAAAAAACATAGATCCACCCCAAAACGACACTAAACCTACCTGATGTTCTCCAAAACACGCAAGTTAAACTTTTCCAACATGATGAAAAACAAGAACCCAACAAAACCCAACAGAGACCCCAAAACATGTCAAAAACACCCCAAAAAAGAACGGAATCACCCCCAAAACTGGAAGAAAATTCCCCCCCCCAAAAAATTTACAATTTTCACCATGATGACCAACATGAACCAAACGAAAACCCAAAAGGAGACACCAAAACACGTCAAAAACACACCAAAAAAGAAAGGGATCACCCATAAACTGGAAGAAAATCCCCAAAAAGCACAGATCCAATCCCAAAACCAGCCTAAACCTACCTGATGTTCTCCAAAACCCACAAATTTACCCTTTTCCACCATGATGACTATGGAAAACCCAACGAAACCCAACGGAGAACCCAAAACACCTTCAAAACACCCCAAAAAAGAACGGGATCACCCCAAAAAAAAGAGAAAAAAAAAACAAATACCATGAATCCACCCCAAAAGTCCCCCTAAACCTACCTGATGTTCTCCAAAACCCACAATTTACACTTTTCCACCATGATGACCACGGAAAACCCAACGAAACCCAACGGAGAACCCAAAACACGTCAAAAACATGCCGAAAAACAACTGGATCACTAGAAAAAAACAGAAGAAAACCCTAAAAACCTTGAATCTGCCCCAAAAGTCCTCATAAACCTACCTGATGTTCTCCAAAACCCACAATTTACACTTTTCCACCATGATGACCATGGAAAACCCAACGAAACCCAACGGTTTTAAGAATATTAAGCAAAAGAATTTTCATAGTGTCTAGGCAAGCATTATGCAGCTCCTTACTTCAGCAGGGAGCTTTCGCAACTCCCGCTCCTCAAACAGAACTCCTTGTTTTTATAATACAAAAGACAATGAACAAACATTTATGGTGTATTACCCTAAGTTTTTGGGTTAGGGTTTTTTGCGTCTTAATGTTTTGGGGTTAGGGTTTGGAGCGCCCTAAGTTTTTGGGCTAGGGCTTTGAGCATTCCTAACGTTTTGGGTTGGGTTTGGGTTTTGAGCATCCTAAGATTTTGGGTTGGGGGTTTTAGGCATAGGTCTTCAGGGGTTTAGTGTGGTAAATAGTTTGGGTTAGGTCTGTAGGGGTTTCGAGGTTTTTTTGGATGTTCGGGCTTGAGGCTTTTTTTGTAAGGGCGGTGAGGGTTCCAGTGAGTGCTGGTAAATGCAGTTCTGGAGCACTCGGCCTGTGATTGGCCATGCTGGCTGTGCGGGGAATGCTGGTAGGTGTAGTTTTCCGGCACTGGGAGGCCATGTTGTGTGCCCAGAGCATGCCGGGAGATGTAGTTCTCGGGACTCCGGACTTCCGGGAGGCCATGTTGCGTACCCACAGTATGCCGGGAAATGTAGTTGTCGGATTCGGGACTTCCGGGAGGCCATGTTGAATGCCCAGAGCATACCGGGAGATGTAGTTCTCGGGAACTAGGGCTAGGGGCTAGGGCTGGGGCTAGAGTTAGGGTTTCGGGTGAGGGTTGGGGTTGGGGGTTATTGTTAGGGTTAGTGGTTTAGGGTTAGGCTTAGAGGGTTATGGTTAGGGATAGGTTAGGGGTAGGTTTAGAGGGTTAGGGTAAGGGTTAGGGGTTAGGGGTTGGGACTGTTGTTAGGCTTAGAGTAAGGGTTAGGGTGAGGGTATTAGGGTTAGGGTTCGGGTTCAGATTAGGGTAAGGGTAAGGGTTAGGGCAAAGGTAAAGTGTTAGGGTAAGGCTAAGGGTAAGGCTTAGGGTGAGGATAAGGTTTAGGGAAAGGGTTAGGTTTAGGGTAAGGGTAGGGTAAGGATTAGGGTAAGGGTAAGGATTAGGGTTAGGTTTAGGGTAAGAATAAGGGTAAGCTAATGGTTAGGATAAGGGTAAGGGTTAGGGTAAAGGTTTTCATTTGTTAAAGCTGAAACGCAGTATGCAATCTGGGACGTCACAGCCAGAGCTGCCTATGGCAATGTGAGAGAGGAATAGAGGGAGCAGATGTTCTACTCCTAGTTTTTTCTTTATACGTAAATAAAAGTTTGAGCTAATTCCAGTTGGAAGAGTTCCAATTACTTGCTTGGTCATAATGTCTTTTAATATTGAAAGCTGCAGCAAAAGCATGGGGATTTTTGCTTCTAGAAACACCCTAGTTCTCTTGTCTGCACTATGCATGCTTTTGAGCTAAAACTGATTAAAAAATAAAAAGAAAAATCACACACACACACACAGAAAAAAAAAAAAAAAACAAAAAAAACCACCACAGCTGCTGCTGCTGCTCTCTTCCTACTTCCTTGTGCTTTGCCCCTTCCCTTCCCAGGTGATTGGATTTGGGTGCTAGTCGGGGCCAAATGGTATGTGAGTCCCAGGCATCCCCTCAGAGAGCTCATTCTGCTTGGGCTGCTCTTTGGGGTGTTTGTTTTTCCTTCGGTCAGTTGCAGGCTTCTTCAGGTGGATGAGAGTTTATGGACTGATGCGTTTCCAAGTAGCGAGGGGTACGCACATCTTTTTGAGGTAACAGCTAGTAGGATCTGTTAGAATAATGTAGTACTTGGTGCCTTTATTGCATGCAGTTCTTTATCAGGTGAGTAACTGTTGCGAGTAACTGAAGTCAATGTTACTTGGTGTGTTTGCTCTGCAGTGCCTGTGCGGACTACTGCACGAGACACAGCTTTCTGACATCTGGCCCAGCAACTACTAAATAAGGGGAGGGGAGAAGCTGAAGAACGACCAAAGGACAAAGCCTGGGAGGAAGACTACGAGCCTTCAGTACGAGCGGCCCCCAGAGGGACCACCGGAGACTGATAACGCCTGCACCAGTGGGAGGGTTTGGATTCTGGGAACTAATTAGAATAACCCTGCCTTTTGTAGAAGTAGTAATGAATATGTATTAGCCTAGCAGCATAAAAACCAGCCGCCTGATGTAACTTGTGTGCGTCTTGGTGGAGCAGAGACTCCTGGCGCACCCAGCGCTGCTTGCTTACCTCTATTCAATTAATAAATTGTAAATTTCAATTGCAATCCTATTTGGGACTCGTTCATTTATTACAAGTGGGACCTCCCGATGGGTGGAAGCTGTCGGGATAGCTCGGGATGCTGAGGCGTGGTGCTGCAAGGAGGTTGGTGGTCGGTGGCGCCCTGGGGCAGGCCGAATTGGGAGGGGGCGAGGCGGCGGGTGGTCGGTGGCTTCTGTGGAAAAGGCGCTTGTATGGGGGGGCTGCGCATTCAGAGGAACCTTGACAGGCTGCAGATAGGGGCAGGCAGGAACCTTTTGAAGTTCAGGAGAGGGAAATGCCAAGCCCTACCCCTAGGGAGAAACACCTCTGTTTACCAGCACTGTCTAGCTCGATACTGAATAAGCATTTCTTCATGGAAGGGGTGCTTTGCTATTAGAACAGGCTGCCCGGGGAAGTGGTAAGAGACCCGATCCTTAAAAGTATTGAAGAGACATGTGGACATAGCCCGGGAGTCCGGCCTCCGGCAGGGCGGGAGCTGGCTCTTCCGAGCCCCTGTGCTCCGGTCTTGTGCGACGCGTTTGCAAGCAGCACCGGGTGCCGGGTCCGACATCGGACGGTTCGGGGACGGCGATTCCGGGGCCGTCGGCTAGCGGGGGCCGGCTATGTCGTGTCCCGGGGATCCGACTTCAGGGGGCGTGGGGGCCGGCCGTGCAGTGAAGCGGGGGGCTGGCGTCCGCCGGCTTCCCAGAGAGCGGGCTTTCGGTCCCGTGCGGTTCGGTGGCCGGCCGTCCCGAAACGCTGGGCACCGGTCCATTGCTAGACTCAGCGGGCTCCGGGGCCGAACTCGGCTTCTCGGGGCCGGCGGTCGCGGTGTCCAGGTGTCCCGCCTCGGGCGGCGCGGGGCCGGCTGTCCCTGGCAGCTGGGTTCCCAAGAGCTTCTGGGCTCCCAAGCGTCGCCCAAGACCGGATCCCAGAGAATCGGGACGGCCGGCCGCACCGCTGCGACTAGCACAAGCGTCTCCCGACAACGGAGCCCAGGAGCTTGCGAGGGTCAGATTCCGCGCCCCGGCATAGAGAAACGGGGAGCGCGGGTCGGCCGGCCGCAGCTTCGCACGGGCCCGAACCCCCTGTCTCCGGCACGGCCAGACCCCGAGCCGGCAGACAGCAGCCTCCCGCTTCACGGCACAGTCGGCCCCCAACCCGCCCGAGTTCTGATCGCCGGGACACGGGACAGCCGGCCGCGCCGCCCGAGGCCGGACACCTGGAGCCCGGGACCGCCGTCCCTGACAAAGCCAAAGTCGGACCCGGACCCCGCTGCGGCTAGCACACGCGTCGCCCAGGACCGCAGCCTAGGACCTCGGGACGGTCGCATCCCGCGCCTCCGGCAGGAGCTACCCGGGAGGGCAGGACGGCCTGCCGCAGCTCCGCAAGAGACCGAACCTGCTGGATTCCGGGACGGCCAGAGCCCGAGCCGGTGGGCAGCAGCCTCCCGCTTCACGGCTCGGCAGTGAAGCTCACGGTTCATTGCCCGGCTCACGGTTCGTCGCCCGACTTCGGACCCACGGGACAGCCGGCACCCGCGCCGCCGGAGGCCGGACACACGGGCCTCGGCATCGCCGTCCCCGAACCGCACGAAGTCACACACGGCCTCCGGTGCGTCCAGCACACGCATCGCAAAGACCGGAGCCCAGATTATAGGATCAGCCAGCCCCGCGCCGCCCGAGGTCGGACCGGGAACCCGGTGCGCTTGGCACATGCGTCGCCCAAGAACGGCACCCAGGGCTGCGGGATGGTCGTGCGTCACGCAGCCCGAGTTCGGACCCCCGGAACACAGGACAACTGGCACCCGCGCCACCGGAGGACAGAATCCCGTGCCCCGGGATTGTGTTGTATTTTCTCCCCCTCCCTCTTTGAGGAGAGGGGGAGTGAGGGAGCGGTTGTGGTGGAGCTCGGCTGCCCACCTGAGTAAAACCACCACTGTCCTTTTTGGCGCCCAACGTGGGGCTCGAGGGTTGAGATAACAGTAGTATTGATTGAAGTATTTACAACTAACATATTGGTTGTCATAATGCTCGGTTTTCTGGTAATACTTTTCTGTGTGGATATGTTGTATGTAGCCCACTCTCTGTTTTCTTTTTTCCTTTACATCCGATCGGAGAAAACGTTGAAGTCTGTGCTTGTTTTTTTAACATGTTGTGCTGTAACATACTGGCCTTCAGTTTGGTTTGGTATTCAAGCCCGGCATTGTTATCCTCCTGGTCTCCTGGAGATTATATTATTGACAATATTAAGAATTACAGTGCCTTCTTTTTTGCCCCCAGCAGTCAATCAGTGAATAATATCGGGTGTAGTGTCTTCTACTTTTCTCCCTGTGGGCTAATTACAGCAGCCTTTCAGTATCTTGGATACCCCTGGTGAGATATTATCCTCCTCTTACTAGGTGTAGTGTTTGTCTTCTTCCCCAAGGCAAAGCAGTTTATTAAGAATATTATCCAAGGACCTGTCCCCAGACGAAGTTGTGGGTGGCAAGGTGTGTGGGGGGATTTGGGCAGGTACCTATCACGGTTTTCTCCTCCAATGGTTCTAAATTTCACCCCTGGACAAGTACAAAATCCAAGAAAGCTGGTAGAATGTTTGAAAGATGTATGCCCTGACCTTGGCAATACTAGAGAACTCCACCAGCTGGCTGCACTCTGCTGGGGTCTGGCTTACGCCTATCAGATGTCAATTAACATTGCCCAGCACCCTCAAGGGGATAGGGAGGTTCTTGAATTTGATGATGAGACAGCACACACTGTGACCACCCCAGAGGACCGACCATCTTTGGTATCAGTCGCCCCCGTAGTAAAGACAAAACAGTGGAAACGGAGATCAGGTCGTTTAGTAAGGGAAGGAGCGCCTCCTATGGATGAGGGAGAAGAGGAAAAGGCAAGCGGCTCTAAAGCAGCGTTATCACGGCAACATCGCGAAGAAGAGACTGAAATCATAGATGAATCAGAAACTACTCGGTCTCTATCCTTGAGTGAGCTGCGAGAAATACGAAAAGCCTTCAGTCGCCGTCCAGGTGAGCACATCCTCACTTGGCTGCTTCGACGCTGGGATAGTGGGGCCAATACCCAACAGCTAGAAGGCAACGAAGCCAAGCAGCTGGGATCCCACAAGCCTCTGGGAAGATTGAGAGGTACAATGGACTGTTAAAAACTATGCTGCGAGCATTGCCTGCTGCGACATGGAAACAATAGGATATAAACCTACCAGAGGCCACTTGGTTAGTTAACAACAGGGGGTCTGAAAGCCGTGCTGGTCCTGCTGAAACAAAACCCCTACACACTGTGGGAGAAGCTAAAGTCACTGTAGTGCATGTGGGGAAGTGGATGGGGAAGGCGGTGTGGGTTGCCCCTGCCATGGGAAAAGGCAAACCCACTCGTGGGATTGTCTTTGCCCAAGGTCCAGGGTATACCTGGTGGGTGATGCAGAAAGATGGGGATATCAAGTGTGTGCCTCAAGGAGATTTAACACTGGGAGAAAATTAATCTGTCATCCAAGTTATGTGTTGTAGGAGGACACTGCAGAACCAATGAAAGGTCAACTTTGCAAGGAACCAGGCAAGTGCAACAGTGATGTGAGCTAAGCTGGTGCTGGTGTCAAGAAAACCAACTTCGCCTGCCCTGAGTGACCACTTTGACAGATGATGGTGAAACCATCAACAGTTTTTTCTGAGCATTTTGGGAAAAGACCTATAGAATAAAGAGAAGTACAGACATAAAAATGCTTCAATGGACAGAAAACTATGGTGATGAGACCATCTATATACTAAACTGTACCTGATTGTGACACAAATGTTATGGAATAAGGGGTGGAAGTTGTGTTGCGTCTGTCTGAGCTGGAGTCACCGTTTCCCTGCAGCAGCCCGCACAGTGCTGTACTCTACACTCGTAGCTGGAACAACACTGAAATCACTCCAGTGTTGTGTCTATTGCTGCATAGTGCTGGCACAGCATCAGGACTCTTTCCAAGTCCCCAAGAGTAGGCACGGGTGCCGGCTGTCCCGTGTTCCGTGGGTCCGAACTCGGGCTGCGTGACGCACGACCATCCCGCGGCCCTGGGCGCCGTTCTTGGGCGACGCATGTGCCAAGCGCACCGGGTTCCCGGTCCGACCTCGGGCGGCGCGGGGCTGGCTGATCCTATAATCTGGGCTCCGGTCTTTGCGATGCGTGTGCTGGACGCACCGGAGGCCGTGTGTGACTTCGTGCGGTTCGGGGACGGCGATGCCGAGGCCCGTGTGTCCGGCCTCCGGCGGCGCGGGTGCCGGCTGTCCCGTGGGTCCGAAGTCGGGCGACGAACCGTGAGCCGGGCAATGAACCGTGAGCTTCACTGCCGAGCCGTGAAGCGGGAGGCTGCTGCCCACCGGCTCGGGCTCTGGCCGTCCCGGAATCCAGCAGGTTCGGTCTCTTGCGGAACTGCGGCAGGCCGTCCTGCCCTCCCGGGTAGCTCCTGCTGGAGGCGCGGGATGCGACCGTCCCGAGGTCCTAGGCTGCGGTCCTGGGCGACGCGTGTGCTAGCCGCAGCGGGGTCCGGGTCCGACTTTGGCTTTGTCAGGGACGGCGGTCCCGGGCTCCAGGTGTCCGGCCTCGGGCGGCGCGGCCGGCTGTCCCGTGTCCCGGCGATCAGAACTCGGGCGGGTTGGGGGCCGACTGTGCCGTGAAGCGGGAGGCTGCTGTCTGCCGGCTCGGGGTCTGGCCGTGCCGGAGACAGGGGGTTCGGGCCCGTGCGAAGCTGCGGCCGGCCGACCCGCGCTCCCCGTTTCTCTATGCCGGGGCGCGGAATCTGACCCTCGCAAGCTCCTGGGCTCCGTTGTCGGGAGACGCTTGTGCTAGTCGCAGCGGTGCGGCCGGCCGTCCCGATTCTCTGGGATCCGGTCTTGGGCGACGCTTGGGAGCCCAGAAGCTCTTGGGAACCCAGCTGCCAGGGACAGCCGGCCCCGCGCCGCCCGAGGCGGGACACCTGGACACCGCGACCGCCGGCCCCGAGAAGCCGAGTTCGGCCCCGGAGCCCGCTGAGTCTAGCAATGGACCGGTGCCCAGCGTTTCGGGACGGCCGGCCACCGAACCGCACGGGACCGAAAGCCCGCTCTCTGGGAAGCCGGCGGACGCCAGCCCCCCGCTTCACTGCACGGCCGGCCCCCACGCCCCCTGAAGTCGGATCCCCGGGACACGACATAGCCGGCCCCCGCTAGCCGACGGCCCCGGAATCGCCGTCCCCGAACCGTCCGATGTCGGACCCGGCACCCGGTGCTGCTTGCAAACGCGTCGCACAAGACCGGAGCACAGGGGCTCGGAAGAGCCAGCTCCCGCCCTGCCGGAGGCCGGACTCCCGGGCTATGTCCACATGTCTCTTCAATACTTTTAAGGATCGGGTCTCTTACCACTTCCCCGGGCAGCCTGTTCTAATAGCAAAGCACCCCTTCCATGAAGAAATGCTTATTCAGTATCGAGCTAGACAGTGCTGGTAAACAGAGGTGTTTCTCCCTAGGGGTAGGGCTTGGCATTTCCCTCTCCTGAACTTCAAAAGGTTCCTGCCTGCCCCTATCTGCAGCCTGTCAAGGTTCCTCTGAATGCGCAGCCCCCCCATACAAGCGCCTTTTCCACAGAAGCCACCGACCACCCGCCGCCTCGCCCCCTCCCAATTCGGCCTGCCCCAGGGCGCCACCGACCACCAACCTCCTTGCAGCACCACGCCTCAGCATCCCGAGCTATCCCGACAGCTTCCACCCATCGGGAGGTCCCACTTGTAATAAATGAACGAGTCCCAAATAGGATTGCAATTGAAATTTACAATTTATTAATTGAATAGAGGTAAGCAAGCAGCGCTGGGTGCGCCAGGAGTCTCTGCTCCACCAAGACGCACACAAGTTACATCAGGCGGCTGGTTTTTATGCTGCTAGGCTAATACATATTCATTACTACTTCTACAAAAGGCAGGGTTATTCTAATTAGTTCCCAGAATCCAAACCCTCCCACTGGTGCAGGCGTTATCAGTCTCCGGTGGTCCCTCTGGGGGCCGCTCGTACTGAAGGCTCGTAGTCTTCCTCCCAGGCTTTGTCCTTTGGTCGTTCTTCAGCTTCTCCCCTCCCCTTATTTAGTAGTTGCTGGGCCAGATGTCAGAAAGCTGTGTCTCGTGCAGTAGTCCGCACAGGCACTGCAGAGCAAACACACCAAGTAACATTGACTTCAGTTACTCGCAACAGTTACTCACCTGATAAAGAACTGCATGCAATAAAGGCACCAAGTACTACATTATTCTAACAGATCCTACTAGCTGTTACCTCAAAAAGATGTGCGTACCCCTCGCTACTTGGAAACGCATCAGTCCATAAACTCTCATCCACCTGAAGAAGCCTGCAACTGACCGAAGGAAAAACAAACACCCCAAAGAGCAGCCCAAGCAGAATGAGCTCTCTGAGGGGATGCCTGGGACTCACATACCATTTGGCCCCGACTAGCACCCAAATCCAATCACCTGGGAAGGGAAGGGGCAAAGCACAAGGAAGTAGGAAGAGAGCAGCAGCAGCAGCTGTGGTGGTTTTTTTTGTTTTTTTTTTTTTTTTCTGTGTGTGTGTGTGTGATTTTTCTTTTTATTTTTTAATCAGTTTTAGCTCAAAAGCATGCATAGTGCAGACAAGAGAACTAGGGTGTTTCTAGAAGCAAAAATCCCCATGCTTTTGCTGCAGCTTTCAATATTAAAAGACATTATGACCAAGCAAGTAATTGGAACTCTTCCAACTGGAATTAGCTCAAACTTTTATTTACATATAAAGAAAAAACTAGGAGTAGAACATCTGCTCCCTCTATTCCTCTCTCACATTGCCATAGGCAGCTCTGGCTGTGACGTCCCAGATTGCATACTGCGTTTCAGCTTTAACAAATGAAAACCTTTACCCTAACCCTTACCCTTATCCTAACCATTAGCTTACCCTTATTCTTACCCTAAACCTAACCCTAATCCTTACCCTTACCCTAATCCTTACCCTACCCTTACCCTAAACCTAACCCTTTCCCTAAACCTTATCCTCACCCTAAGCCTTACCCTTAGCCTTACCCTAACACTTTACCTTTGCCCTAACCCTTACCCTTACCCTAATCTGAACCCGAACCCTAACCCTAATACCCTCACCCTAACCCTTACTCTAAGCCTAACAACAGTCCCAACCCCTAACCCCTAACCCTTACCCTAACCCTCTAAACCTACCCCTAACCTATCCCTAACCATAACCCTCTAAGCCTAACCCTAAACCACTAACCCTAACAATAACCCCCAACCCCAACCCTCACCCGAAACCCTAACTCTAGCCCCAGCCCTAGCCCCTAGCCCTAGTTCCCGAGAACTACATCTCCCGGTATGCTCTGGGCATTCAACATGGCCTCCCGGAAGTCCCGAATCCGACAACTACATTTCCCGGCATACTGTGGGTACGCAACATGGCCTCCCGGAAGTCCGGAGTCCCGAGAACTACATCTCCCGGCATGCTCTGGGCACACAACATGGCCTCCCAGTGCCGGAAAACTACACCTACCAGCATTCCCCGCACAGCCAGCATGGCCAATCACAGGCCGAGTGCTCCAGAACTGCATTTACCAGCACTCACTGGAACCCTCACCGCCCTTACAAAAAAAGCCTCAAGCCCGAACATCCAAAAAAACCTCGAAACCCCTACAGACCTAACCCAAACTATTTACCACACTAAACCCCTGAAGACCTATGCCTAAAACCCCCAACCCAAAATCTTAGGATGCTCAAAACCCAAACCCAACCCAAAACGTTAGGAATGCTCAAAGCCCTAGCCCAAAAACTTAGGGCGCTCCAAACCCTAACCCCAAAACATTAAGACGCAAAAAACCCTAACCCAAAAACTTAGGGTAATACACCATAAATGTTTGTTCATTGTCTTTTGTATTATAAAAACAAGGAGTTCTGTTTGAGGAGCGGGAGTTGCGAAAGCTCCCTGCTGAAGTAAGGAGCTGCATAATGCTTGCCTAGACACTATGAAAATTCTTTTGCTTAATATTCTTAAAACCGTTGGGTTTCGTTGGGTTTTCCATGGTCATCATGGTGGAAAAGTGTAAATTGTGGGTTTTGGAGAACATCAGGTAGGTTTATGAGGACTTTTGGGGCAGATTCAAGGTTTTTAGGGTTTTCTTCTGTTTTTTTTCTAGTGATCCAGTTGTTTTTCGGCATGTTTTTGACGTGTTTTGGGTTCTCCGTTGGGTTTCGTTGGGTTTTCCGTGGTCATCATGGTGGAAAAGTGTAAATTGTGGGTTTTGGAGAACATCAGGTAGGTTTAGGGGGACTTTTGGGGTGGATTCATGGTATTTGTTTTTTTTTTCTCTTTTTTTTGGGGTGATCCCGTTCTTTTTTGGGGTGTTTTGAACGTGTTTTGGGTTCTCCATTGGGTTTCGTTGGGTTTTCCATAGTCATCATGGTGGAAAAGGGTAAATTTGTGGGTTTTGGAGAACATCAGGTAGGTTTAGGCTGGTTTTGGGATTGGATCTGTGCTTTTTGGGGATTTTCTTCCAGTTTATGGGTGATCCCTTTCTTTTTTGGTGTGTTTTTGACGTGTTTTGGTGTCTCCTTTTGGGTTTTCGTTTGGTTCATGTTGGTCATCATGGTGAAAATTGTAAATTTTTTGGGGGGGGGAATTTTCTTCCAGTTTTGGGGGTGATTCCGTTCTTTTTTGGGGTGTTTTTGACATGTTTTGGGGTCTCTGTTGGGTTTTGTTGGGTTCTTGTTTTTCATCATGTTGGAAAAGTTTAACTTGCGTGTTTTGGAGAACATCAGGTAGGTTTAGTGTCGTTTTGGGGTGGATCTATGTTTTTTGGGGATTTTCTTCCAGTTTAGGGGGTGATTCCGTTCTTGTTTGGGGTGTTTTTGACTTGTTTTGGGGTCTCCGTTGGGTTTTAGTTGGATTCTCGTTGGTCCTTAAGGGAAATGGGAGTGGATTGTGGGTTTTGAAGAAGATCAGGTGAGTTTAGGGTGGTTTTGCGGGGAAATTCATAGTTTTTGGTGTTTTTTCTTCTGATTCAGTTATTTTTTGGGGTGTTTTTGACGTGTTTTGGGGTCTCCGTTGGTTTTTGTTGGGTTCTTGTTGTTCATCATGGTGAAAACGGGTAAATTGTGGGTATCGGAGAACATCAGGTAGGTTTAGGGGGACTTTTGGGGTGGATCAACGGCTTTTAGGGTTTTCTTTCGGTTTTGGGGGTGATCCCGCTTTTTTTTGTGGTGTTTTTGACGTGTTTTGGGGTTTCCGTTGTGTTTTGTTGATTTCCTAATGTTTTTTAAGTTTGTTGGGAGTGGACTTTGGGATTTGGAGAACATCAGATAGGTTTAGTGTGGTTTTGGGGTGGATCTATGTTTTTTTGGGGTTTTCTTTCTTTTTTAGGGGTTATCCTGTTCTTGTTTGGGGTGTTTTCGACTTGTTTTGGGGTCTCCGTTGGGTTTTAGTTGGATTCTCGTTGGTCCTTAAGGGAAATGGGAGTGGATTGTGGGTTTTGAAGAAGATCAGGTGAGTTTAGGGTGGTTTTGCGGGGAAATTCATAGTTTTTGGTGTTTTTTCTTCTGATTCAGTTATTTTTTGGGGTGTTTTTGACATGTTTTGGGGTTTCCGTTGGGTTTCGTTGAGTTCCTAATGGGTTTTATGGTGGTTGGGAGTGGACATTTGGATTTGGAGAACATCAGGTACGTTTAGAGTGGTTTTGGGATTGGATCCGTGCTTTTTGGGGTTTTCTTTGGTTTTGGGGGTGATCCTGTTCTTGTTTGGGGTGTTTTGGACGTGTTTTGGGTTCTCCGTTGGGTTTCGTTGGGTTTTCCATGGTCATCATGGTGGAAAAGTGTAAATTGTGGGTTTTGGAGAACATCAGGTAGGTTTATGAGGACTTTTGGGGCAGATTCATGGTTTTTAGGGTTTTCTTCTGTTTTTTCTAGTGATCCAGTTGGTTTTGGGCGTGTTTTTGACGTGTTTTGTGGTCTCCGTTGGGTTTCGTTGGGTTTTCCGTGGTCATCATGGTGGAAAAGTGTAAATTGTGGGTTTTGGAGAACATCAGGTAGATTTAGGGTGTTTTTGTGGTGGATCTATGGTTTTGGGGGATTTTGTTCCAGTTTTGGGGTGATCGAATTCATTTTTGAGGTGTTTCTGACGTGTTTTGTGTTCTTCGTTGGGTTTCGTTGGGTTTTCCGTTGTCATCATGGTGGAAAAGTGTAAATTGTGGGTTTTGGAGAACATCAGGTAGGTTTAGGGGGACTTTTGGGGTGGATTCATGATATATGGGGTTTTCTTCTTTTTTTTTTTTTTTTTTTTTTTTTGGGGGGGGGTGATCCAATTCATTTTGGGGGTGTTTTTGACGTGTTTTGGGGTCTCCATTGGGTTTTGTTGCGTTTTCCGTGGTCATCATGGTGGAAAAGGGTAAATTGTTGGTTTTGGAGAACATCAGGTAGGTTTAGGTTGGTTTTGGGATTGGATCTATGGTTTTGGGGGATTTTCTTTTGTTTTTGGGGGTGATCCCGTTGTTTTTTGGGGTGTTTTTGACGTGTTTTGGGGTCTCCGTTGGTATTCCTTGGGTTTTATGTGGTCATGGTGGTGGAAAATTGTAAATTGTGGGTTTTGGAGAACTTCAGGTAGGTTTAGGGGAATTTGGGGGTGGATTCATGGTATTTGGTCTTTTCTTCTGTTTTTTTTTTGGGTGATCCTGTTCTTTTTTGGGGTGTTTATGACGTGTTTTGGGGTCTCCGTTGGGTTTTAGTTGGGTTCTTGTTGGTCATCATGGTGAAAAAGTGTAAATTGTGGCTTTTGGAGAACATCAGGTAGGTTTAGGGGGACTTTTGGGGCAGAGTCATGTTTTTTGGTGTTTTCTTCTGTTTCTTGGGGTGGTCCTGTTCTTTTTTGGGAAATTTTTGAGGTGTTTGGGGGTCTCCGTTGGGTTTTGTTGTGTACTCGTTGGTCATCGTGGTGGAAAATGGTAAATTGTGGGTTTTGGAGATCATCAGGTAGGTTTAGGGTGGTTTTGGTATTGGATCCGTGCTTTTTGGGGATTTTCTTCCAGTTTATGGGTGATCCCTTTATTTTTGGGGTGTTTTTGACGTGTTTTGGTGTCTCGTTTTGGGTTTTCGTTTGGTTCATGTTGGTCATCCTGGTGAAAAAGTGTAAATTGTGGGTTTTGGAGAACATCAGGTAGGTTTAGGGGGACTTTTGGTGTGGATCTATGGGTTTTGGGGTTTTCTTTCGTTTTTAGGGTTTATCCCGTTCTTGTTTGGGGTGTTTTTGACTTCTTTTGGGGTCTCCGTTGGGTTTCGTTGGGTTTTCCATGGTCATGGTGGTGGAAAATTGTAAATTGTGGGTTTTGGAGATCATCAGGTAGGTTTAGGGTGGTTTTGGGGTGGATCTATGATTTTGAAGGATTTTCTTCCAATTTTGGGGGTGATCCCTTTCTTTTTTTTTTTTTTTTTTTTTTTTTTGACGTGTTTTGTGGTCTCCGTTGGGTTTCGTTGGGTTTTCCATGGTCATCAATGTGGAAAAGTGTAAATTGTGGGTTTTGGAGAACTTCAGGTTGGTTTAGGGGGATTTTTGGTGTGGATCTATGGCTTTTGGGGTTTTCTTTCGTTGTTGGGGTTGAACCAGTTCTTTTTTGGTGCGTTTTTGACGTTTTTGGGGTCTCCGTTGGGTTTTGTTGGGTTCTCGTTGGTCGTTAAGCTAAATGGGAGTGGATTGTGGGTTTTGAAGAAGATCAGGTGAGTTTAGGGTGATTTGGGAGGGAAATGCATAGTTTTGTTTTTTTTTTCTTCTGATCCAGTTCTTTTTTGGGGTGTTTTTGACGTGTTTTGGGGTTTCCATTGCGTTTTGTTGAGTTCCTAATGGGTTTTATGGTGGGTGGGAGTGGATTTTGGGATTTGGAGAAGATCAGGTAGGTTTAAGGGTTTTCTTGGGGTTAAATCACGTATTTTCTTCTGATCCGGTTTGCTTTTGGGGTGTTTTTGAGGTGTTTTGGGGTTTCTGTTGCGTTTTGTTGAGTTCCTAATGGGTTTTATGGTGGTTGGGAGTGGACTTTGGGATTTGGAGAAGATCAGGTAGGTTTAGGGTGGTTTTGGGATTGGATCCATGCTTTTTGGGGATTTTCTTCCAGTTTAGGGGGTGATTCCGTTCTTGTTTGGGGTGTTTTGGACGTGTTTTGGGGTCTCCGTTGGGTTTTAGTTGGATTCTCGTTGGTCCTTAAGGGAAATGGGAGTGGATTGTGGGTTTTGAAGAAGATCAGGTGAGTTTAGGGTGGTTTTGCGGGGAAATTCATAGTTTTTGGTGTTTTTTCTTCTGATTCAGTTATTTTTTGGGGTGTTTTTGACGTGTTTTGGGGTCTCCGTTGGTTTTTGTTGGGTTCTTGTTGTTCATCATGGTGAAAACGGGTAAATTGTGGGTATTGGAGAACATCAGGTAGGTTTAGGGGGACTTTTGGGGTGGATCAACGGCTTTTAGGGTTTTCTTTCAGTTTTGGGGGTGATCCCGCTTTTTTTTGTGGTGTTTTTGACGTGTTTTGGGGTTTCCGTTGTGTTTTGTTGATTTCCTAATGTGTTTTAAGTTTGTTGGGAGTGGACTTTGGGATTTGGAGAACATCAGGTAGGTTTAGTGTGGTTTTGGGGTGGATTTATGTTTTTTTGGGGTTTTCTTTCTTTTTTAGGGGTTATCCTGTTCTTGTTTGGGGTGTTTTTGACTTGTTTTGGGGTCTCCGTTGGGTTTTAGTTGGATTCTCGTTGGTCCTTAAGGGAAATGGGAGTGGATTGTGGGTTTTGAAGAAGATCAGGTGAGTTTAGGGTGGTTTTGCGGGGAAATTCATAGTTTTTGGTGTTTTTTCTTCTGATTCAGTTATTTTTTGGGGTGTTTTTGACATGTTTTGGGGTTTCCGTTGGGTTTCGTTGAGTTCCCAATGGGTTTTATGGTGGTTGGGAGTGGACATTTGGATTTGGAGAACATCAGGTACGTTTAGAGTGGTTTTGGGATTGGATCCGTGCTTTTTGGGGTTTTCTTTGGTTTTGGGGGTGATCCTGTTCTTGTTTGGGGTGTTTTGGACGTGTTTTGGGTTCTCCGTTGGGTTTCGTTGGGTTTTCCATGGTCATCATGGTGGAAAAGTGTAAATTGTGGGTTTTGGAGAACATCAGGTAGGTTTATGAGGACTTTTGGGGCAGATTCATGGTTTTTAGGGTTTTCTTCTGTTTTTTCTAGTGATCCAGTTGGTTTTGGGCGTGTTTTTGACGTGTTTTGTGGTCTCCGTTGGGTTTCGTTGGGTTTTCCGTTGTCATCATGGTGGAAAAGTGTAAATTGTGGGTTTTGGAGAACATCAGGTAGGTTTAGGGGGACTTTTGGGGTGGATTCATGATATATGGGGTTTTCTTCTTTTTTTTTTGTTTTTTTTTTTTTTTTTTTGGGGGGGGTGATCCAATTCATTTTGGGGGTGTTTTTGACGTGTTTTGGGGTCTCCATTGGGTTTTGTTGCGTTTTCTGTGGTCATCATGGTGGAAAAGGGTAAATTGTTGGTTTTGGAGAACATCAGGTAGGTTTAGGTTGGTTTTGGGATTGGATCTATGGTTTTGGGGGATTTTCTTTTGTTTTTGGGGGTGATCCCGTTCTTTTTTGGGGTGTTTTTGACGTGTTTTGGGGTCTCCGTTGGTATTCCTTGGGTTTTATGTGGTCATGGTGGTGGAAAATTGTAAATTGTGGGTTTTGGAGAACTTCAGGTAGGTTTAGGGGAATTTGGGGGTGGATTCATGGTATTTGGTCTTTTCTTCTGTTTTTTTTTGGGTGATCCTGTTCTTTTTTGGGGTGTTTATGACGTGTTTTGGGGTCTCCGTTGGGTTTTAGTTGGGTTCTTGTTGGTCATCATGGTGAAAAAGTGTAAATTGTGGCTTTTGGAGAACATCAGGTAGGTTTAGGGGGACTTTTGGGGCAGAGTCATGTTTTTTGGTGTTTTCTTCTGTTTCTTGGGGTGGTCCTGTTCTTTTTTGGGAAATTTTTGAGGTGTTTGGGAGTCTCCGTTGGGTTTTGTTGTGTACTCGTTGGTCATCGTGGTGGAAAATGGTAAATTGTGGGTTTTGGAGAACATCAGGTAGGTTTAGGGGGACTTTTGGTGTGGATCTATGGGTTTTGGGGTTTTCTTTCGTTTTTAGGGTTTATCCCGTTCTTGTTTGGGGTGTTTTTGACTTCTTTTGGGGACTCCGTTGGGTTTCGTTGGGTTTTCCATGGTCATCAATGTGGAAAAGTGTAAATTGTGGGTTTTGGAGAACTTCAGGTTGGTTTAGGGGGATTTTTGGTGTGGATCTATGGCTTTTGGGGTTTTCTTTCGTTGTTGGGGTTGAACCAGTTCTTTTTTGGTGTGTTTTTGACGTTTTTGGGGTCTCCGTTGGGTTTTGTTGGGTTCTCGTTGGTCGTTAAGCTAAATGGGAGTGGATTGTGGGTTTTGAAGAAGATCAGGTGAGTTTAGGGTGATTTGGGAGGGAAATGCATAGTTTTGTTTTTTTTTTCTTCTGATCCAGTTCTTTTTTGGGGTGTTTTTGATGTGTTTTGGGGTTTCCATTGCGTTTTGTTGAGTTCCTAATGGGTTTTATGGTGGGTGGGAGTGGATTTTGGGATTTGGAGAAGATCAGGTAGGTTTAAGGGTTTTCTTGGGGTTAAATCACGTATTTTCTTCTGATCCGGTTTGCTTTTGGGGTGTTTTTGAGGTGTTTTGGGGTTTCTGTTGCGTTTTGTTGAGTTCCTAATGGGTTTTATGGTGGTTGGGAGTGGACTTTGGGATTTGGAGAAGATCAGGTAGGTTTAGGGTGGTTTTGGGATTGGATCCATGCTTTTTGGGGATTTTCTTCCAGTTTTGGGGGTTATCCCGTTCTTTTTTGGGGTGTTTTTGACATGTTTTGATGTCTCTGTTGGGTTTTGTTGGGTTTTCTGTTGGCATCTTGGTTGAAAAAGGGTAAATTGTGGGTGTTGGAGAACTTCAGGTAGGTTTAGGGGGACTTTTGGGGTGGATTCATGGTATTTGGGGTTTTCTTCTGTTTTTTGGGGTGATCTTGTTCTTTTTTGGGGTGTTTTTGACGTGTTTTGGGGTTGTCCGTTGGGTTTTGTTGGGTTCTCGTTGGTCATCATTGTGAAAACGGGTAAATTGTGGGTTTTGGAGAACATCAGGTAGGCTTAGGGGGACTTTTGGGGTGGATCTATGGCATTTGGGTTTTTCTTCTGTTTTTGGGGGAGATCCTGTTCTTTTTTGTTTTTTTTTTTTTTTTGACATGTTTTTTGTCTCCATTGGGTTTCGTTGGGTTTTCCATGGTCATCATGGTGGAAAAGGGTAAATTTGTGGGTTTTGGAGAACATCAGGTAGGTTTAGGGTGGTTTTGGGATTGGATCTGTGCTTTTTGGGGATTTTCTTCCAGTTTATGGGCGATCCCTTTCTTTTTTGGGGTGTTTTTGACGTGTTTTGTGGTCTCTGTTGGGTTTTGTTGGGTTCTTGTTTTTCATCATGTTGGAAAAGTTTAACTTGCGTGTTTTGGAGAACATCAGGTAGGTTTAGTGTCGTTTTGGGGTGGATCTATGTTTTTTGGGGATTTTCTTCCAGTTTAGGGGGTCATTCCGTTCTTGTTTGGGGTGTTTTTGACTTGTTTTGGGGTCTCCGTTGGGTTTTAGTTGGATTCTCGTTGGTCCTTAAGGGAAATGGGAGTGGATTGTGGGTTTTGAAGAAGATCAGGTGAGTTTAGGGTGGTTTTGCGGGGAAATTCATAGTTTTTGGTGTTTTTTCTTCTGATTCAGTTATTTTTTGGGGTGTTTTTGACGTGTTTTGGGGTCTCCGTTGGTTTTTGTTGGGTTCTTGTTGTTCATCATGGTGAAAACGGGTAAATTGTGGGTATTGGAGAACATCAGGTAGGTTTAGGGGGACTTTTGGGGTGGATCAACGGCTTTTAGGGTTTTCTTTCAGTTTTGGGGGTGATCCCGCTTTTTTTTGTGGTGTTTTTGACGTGTTTTGGGGTTTCCGTTGTGTTTTGTTGATTTCCTAATGTGTTTTAAGTTTGTTGGGAGTGGACTTTGGGATTTGGAGAACATCAGGTAGGTTTAGTGTGGTTTTGGGGTGGATTTATGTTTTTTTGGGGTTTTCTTTCTTTTTTAGGGGTTATCCTGTTCTTGTTTGGGGTGTTTTTGACTTGTTTTGGGGTCTCCGTTGGGTTTTAGTTGGATTCTCGTTGGTCCTTAAGGGAAATGGGAGTGGATTGTGGGTTTTGAAGAAGATCAGGTGAGTTTAGGGTGGTTTTGCGGGGAAATTCATAGTTTTTGGTGTTTTTTCTTCTGATTCAGTTATTTTTTGGGGTGTTTTTGACATGTTTTGGGGTTTCCGTTGGGTTTCGTTGAGTTCCCAATGGGTTTTATGGTGGTTGGGAGTGGACATTTGGATTTGGAGAACATCAGGTACGTTTAGAGTGGTTTTGGGATTGGATCCGTGCTTTTTGGGGTTTTCTTTGGTTTTGGGGGTGATCCTGTTCTTGTTTGGGGTGTTTTGGACGTGTTTTGGGTTCTCCGTTGGGTTTCGTTGGGTTTTCCATGGTCATCAATGTGGAAAAGTGTAAATTGTGGGTTTTGGAGAACATCAGGTAGGTTTATGAGGACTTTTGGGGCAGATTCATGGTTTTTAGGGTTTTCTTCTGTTTTTTCTAGTGATCCAGTTGGTTTTGGGCGTGTTTTTGACGTGTTTTGTGGTCTCCGTTGGGTTTCGTTGGGTTTTCCGTTGTCATCATGGTGGAAAAGTGTAAATTGTGGGTTTTGGAGAACATCAGGTAGGTTTAGGGGGACTTTTGGGGTGGATTCATGATATATGGGGTTTTCTTCTTTTTTTTTTGTTTTTTTTTTTTTTTTTTTGGGGGGGGTGATCCAATTCATTTTGGGGGTGTTTTTGACGTGTTTTGGGGTCTCCATTGGGTTTTGTTGCGTTTTCTGTGGTCATCATGGTGGAAAAGGGTAAATTGTTGGTTTTGGAGAACATCAGGTAGGTTTAGGTTGGTTTTGGGATTGGATCTATGGTTTTGGGGGATTTTCTTTTGTTTTTGGGGGTGATCCCGTTCTTTTTTGGGGTGTTTTTGACGTGTTTTGGGGTCTCCGTTGGTATTCCTTGGGTTTTATGTGGTCATGGTGGTGGAAAATTGTAAATTGTGGGTTTTGGAGAACTTCAGGTAGGTTTAGGGGAATTTGGGGGTGGATTCATGGTATTTGGTCTTTTCTTCTGTTTTTTTTTGGGTGATCCTGTTCTTTTTTGGGGTGTTTATGACGTGTTTTGGGGTCTCCGTTGGGTTTTAGTTGGGTTCTTGTTGGTCATCATGGTGAAAAAGTGTAAATTGTGGCTTTTGGAGAACATCAGGTAGGTTTAGGGGGACTTTTGGGGCAGAGTCATGTTTTTTGGTGTTTTCTTCTGTTTCTTGGGGTGGTCCTGTTCTTTTTTGGGAAATTTTTGAGGTGTTTGGGAGTCTCCGTTGGGTTTTGTTGTGTACTCGTTGGTCATCGTGGTGGAAAATGGTAAATTGTGGGTTTTGGAGAACATCAGGTAGGTTTAGGGGGACTTTTGGTGTGGATCTATGGGTTTTGGGGTTTTCTTTCGTTTTTAGGGTTTATCCCGTTCTTGTTTGGGGTGTTTTTGACTTCTTTTGGGGACTCCGTTGGGTTTCGTTGGGTTTTCCATGGTCATCAATGTGGAAAAGTGTAAATTGTGGGTTTTGGAGAACTTCAGGTTGGTTTAGGGGGATTTTTGGTGTGGATCTATGGCTTTTGGGGTTTTCTTTCGTTGTTGGGGTTGAACCAGTTCTTTTTTGGTGTGTTTTTGACGTTTTTGGGGTCTCCGTTGGGTTTTGTTGGGTTCTCGTTGGTCGTTAAGCTAAATGGGAGTGGATTGTGGGTTTTGAAGAAGATCAGGTGAGTTTAGGGTGATTTGGGAGGGAAATGCATAGTTTTGTTTTTTTTTTCTTCTGATCCAGTTCTTTTTTGGGGTGTTTTTGATGTGTTTTGGGGTTTCCATTGCGTTTTGTTGAGTTCCTAATGGGTTTTATGGTGGGTGGGAGTGGATTTTGGGATTTGGAGAAGATCAGGTAGGTTTAAGGGTTTTCTTGGGGTTAAATCACGTATTTTCTTCTGATCCGGTTTGCTTTTGGGGTGTTTTTGAGGTGTTTTGGGGTTTCTGTTGCGTTTTGTTGAGTTCCTAATGGGTTTTATGGTGGTTGGGAGTGGACTTTGGGATTTGGAGAAGATCAGGTAGGTTTAGGGTGGTTTTGGGATTGGATCCATGCTTTTTGGGGATTTTCTTCCAGTTTTGGGGGTTATCCCGTTCTTTTTTGGGGTGTTTTTGACATGTTTTGATGTCTCTGTTGGGTTTTGTTGGGTTTTCTGTTGGCATCTTGGTTGAAAAAGGGTAAATTGTGGGTGTTGGAGAACTTCAGGTAGGTTTAGGGGGACTTTTGGGGTGGATTCATGGTATTTGGGGTTTTCTTCTGTTTTTTGGGGTGATCTTGTTCTTTTTTGGGGTGTTTTTGACGTGTTTTGGGGTTGTCCGTTGGGTTTTGTTGGGTTCTCGTTGGTCATCATTGTGAAAACGGGTAAATTGTGGGTTTTGGAGAACATCAGGTAGGCTTAGGGGGACTTTTGGGGTGGATCTATGGCATTTGGGTTTTTCTTCTGTTTTTGGGGGAGATCCTGTTCTTTTTTGTTTTTTTTTTTTTTTTGACATGTTTTTTGTCTCCATTGGGTTTCGTTGGGTTTTCCATGGTCATCATGGTGGAAAAGGGTAAATTTGTGGGTTTTGGAGAACATCAGGTAGGTTTAGGGTGGTTTTGGGATTGGATCTGTGCTTTTTGGGGATTTTCTTCCAGTTTATGGGCGATCCCTTTCTTTTTTGGGGTGTTTTTGACGTGTTTTGTGGTCTCTGTTGGGTTTTGTTGGGTTCTTGTTTTTCATCATGTTGGAAAAGTTTAACTTGCGTGTTTTGGAGAACATCAGGTAGGTTTAGTGTCGTTTTGGGGTGGATCTATGTTTTTTGGGGATTTTCTTCCAGTTTAGGGGGTCATTCCGTTCTTGTTTGGGGTGTTTTTGACTTGTTTTGGGGTCTCCGTTGGGTTTTAGTTGGATTCTCGTTGGTCCTTAAGGGAAATGGGAGTGGATTGTGGGTTTTGAAGAAGATCAGGTGAGTTTAGGGTGGTTTTGCGGGGAAATTCATAGTTTTTGGTGTTTTTTCTTCTGATTCAGTTATTTTTTGGGGTGTTTTTGACGTGTTTTGGGGTCTCCGTTGGTTTTTGTTGGGTTCTTGTTGTTCATCATGGTGAAAACGGGTAAATTGTGGGTATTGGAGAACATCAGGTAGGTTTAGGGGGACTTTTGGGGTGGATCAACGGCTTTTAGGGTTTTCTTTCAGTTTTGGGGGTGATCCCGCTTTTTTTTGTGGTGTTTTTGACGTGTTTTGGGGTTTCCGTTGTGTTTTGTTGATTTCCTAATGTGTTTTAAGTTTGTTGGGAGTGGACTTTGGGATTTGGAGAACATCAGGTAGGTTTAGTGTGGTTTTGGGGTGGATTTATGTTTTTTTGGGGTTTTCTTTCTTTTTTAGGGGTTATCCTGTTCTTGTTTGGGGTGTTTTTGACTTGTTTTGGGGTCTCCGTTGGGTTTTAGTTGGATTCTCGTTGGTCCTTAAGGGAAATGGGAGTGGATTGTGGGTTTTGAAGAAGATCAGGTGAGTTTAGGGTGGTTTTGCGGGGAAATTCATAGTTTTTGGTGTTTTTTCTTCTGATTCAGTTATTTTTTGGGGTGTTTTTGACATGTTTTGGGGTTTCCGTTGGGTTTCGTTGAGTTCCCAATGGGTTTTATGGTGGTTGGGAGTGGACATTTGGATTTGGAGAACATCAGGTACGTTTAGAGTGGTTTTGGGATTGGATCCGTGCTTTTTGGGGTTTTCTTTGGTTTTGGGGGTGATCCTGTTCTTGTTTGGGGTGTTTTGGACGTGTTTTGGGTTCTCCGTTGGGTTTCGTTGGGTTTTCCATGGTCATCAATGTGGAAAAGTGTAAATTGTGGGTTTTGGAGAACATCAGGTAGGTTTATGAGGACTTTTGGGGCAGATTCATGGTTTTTAGGGTTTTCTTCTGTTTTTTCTAGTGATCCAGTTGGTTTTGGGCGTGTTTTTGACGTGTTTTGTGGTCTCCGTTGGGTTTCGTTGGGTTTTCCGTGGTCATCATGGTGGAAAAGTATAAATTGTGGGTTTTGGAGAACATCAGGTAGATTTAGGGTGTTTTTGTGGTGGATCTATGGTTTTGGGGGATTTTGTTCCAGTTTTGGGGTGATCGAATTCATTTTTGAGGTGTTTCTGACGTGTTTTGTGTTCTTCGTTGGGTTTCGTTGGGTTTTCCGTTGTCATCATGGTGGAAAAGTGTAAATTGTGGGTTTTGGAGAACATCAGGTAGGTTTAGGGGGACTTTTGGGGTGGATTCATGATATATGGGGTTTTCTTCTTTTTTTTTTGTTTTTTTTTTTTTTTTGGGGGGGGGTGATCCAATTCATTTTGGGGGTGTTTTTGACGTGTTTTGGGGTCTCCATTGGGTTTTGTTGCGTTTTCCGTGGTCATCATGGTGGAAAAGGGTAAATTGTTGGTTTTGGAGAACATCAGGTAGGTTTAGGTTGGTTTTGGGATTGGATCTATGGTTTTGGGGGATTTTCTTTTGTTTTTTGGGGTGATCCCGTTCTTTTTTGGGGTGTTTTTGACGTGTTTTGGGGTCTCCGTTGGTATTCCTTGGGTTTTATGTGGTCATGGTGGTGGAAAATTGTAAATTGTGGGTTTTGGAGAACTTCAGGTAGGTTTAGGGGAATTTGGGGGTGGATTCATGGTATTTGGTCTTTTCTTCTGTTTTTTTTTGGGTGATCCTGTTCTTTTTTGGGGTGTTTATGACGTGTTTTGGGGTCTCCGTTGGGTTTTAGTTGGGTTCTTGTTGGTCATCATGGTGAAAAAGTGTAAATTGTGGCTTTTGGAGAACATCAGGTAGGTTTAGGGGGACTTTTGGGGCAGAGTCATGTTTTTTGGTGTTTTCTTCTGTTTCTTGGGGTGGTCCTGTTCTTTTTTGGGAAATTTTTGAGGTGTTTGGGGGTCTCCGTTGGGTTTTGTTGTGTACTCGTTGGTCATCGTGGTGGAAAATGGTAAATTGTGGGTTTTGGAGATCATCAGGTAGGTTTAGGGTGGTTTTGGGATTGGATCCGTGCTTTTTGGGGATTTTCTTCCAGTTTATGGGTGATCCCTTTATTTTTGGGGTGTTTTTGACGTGTTTTGGTGTCTCGTTTTGGGTTTTCGTTTGGTTCATGTTGGTCATCCTGGTGAAAAAGTGTAAATTGTGGGTTTTGGAGAACATCAGGTAGGTTTAGGGGGACTTTTGGTGTGGATCTATGGGTTTTGGGGTTTTCTTTCGTTTTTAGGGTTTATCCCGTTCTTGTTTGGGGTGTTTTTGACTTCTTTTGGGGTCTCCGTTGGGTTTCGTTGGGTTTTCCATGGTCATGGTGGTGGAAAATTGTAAATTGTGGGTTTTGGAGATCATCAGGTAGGTTTAGGGTGGTTTTGGGGTGGATCTATGATTTTGAAGGATTTTCTTCCAATTTTGGGGGTGATCCCTTTCTTTTTTTTTTTTTTTTTTTTTTTTTGACGTGTTTTGTGGTCTCCGTTGGGTTTCGTTGGGTTTTCCATGGTCATCAATGTGGAAAAGTGTAAATTGTGGGTTTTGGAGAACTTCAGGTTGGTTTAGGAGGATTTTTGGTGTGGATCTATGGCTTTTGGGGTTTTCTTTCGTTGTTGGGGTTGAACCAGTTCTTTTTTGGTGTGTTTTTGACGTTTTTGGGGTCTCCGTTGGGTTTTGTTGGGTTCTTGTTGTTCATCATGGTGAAAACGGGTAAATTGTGGGTATTGGAGAACATCAGGTAGGTTTAGGGGGACTTTTGGGGTGGATCAACGGCTTTTAGGGTTTTCTTTCAGTTTTGGGGGTGATCCCGCTTTTTTTTGTGGTGTTTTTGACGTGTTTTGGGGTTTCCGTTGTGTTTTGTTGATTTCCTAATGTGTTTTAAGTTTGTTGGGAGTGGACTTTGGGATTTGGAGAACATCAGGTAGGTTTAGTGTGGTTTTGGGGTGGATTTATGTTTTTTTGGGGTTTTCTTTCTTTTTTAGGGGTTATCCTGTTCTTGTTTGGGGTGTTTTTGACTTGTTTTGGGGTCTCCGTTGGGTTTTAGTTGGATTCTCGTTGGTCCTTAAGGGAAATGGGAGTGGATTGTGGGTTTTGAAGAAGATCAGGTGAGTTTAGGGTGGTTTTGCGGGGAAATTCATAGTTTTTGGTGTTTTTTCTTCTGATTCAGTTATTTTTTGGGGTGTTTTTGACATGTTTTGGGGTTTCCGTTGGGTTTCGTTGAGTTCCTAATGGGTTTTATGGTGGTTGGGAGTGGACATTTGGATTTGGAGAACATCAGGTACGTTTAGAGTGGTTTTGGGATTGGATCCGTGCTTTTTGGGGTTTTCTTTGGTTTTGGGGGTGATCCTGTTCTTGTTTGGGGTGTTTTGGACGTGTTTTGGGTTCTCCGTTGGGTTTCGTTGGGTTTTCCATGGTCATCATGGTGGAAAAGTGTAAATTGTGGGTTTTGGAGAACATCAGGTAGGTTTATGAGGACTTTTGGGGCAGATTCATGGTTTTTAGGGTTTTCTTCTGTTTTTTCTAGTGATCCAGTTGGTTTTGGGCGTGTTTTTGACGTGTTTTGTGGTCTCCGTTGGGTTTCGTTGGGTTTTCCGTGGTCATCATGGTGGAAAAGTGTAAATTGTGGTTTTTGGAGAACATCAGGTAGATTTAGGGTGTTTTTGTGGTGGATCTATGGTTTTGGGGGATTTTGTTCCAGTTTTGGGGTGATCGAATTCATTTTTGAGGTGTTTCTGACGTGTTTTGTGTTCTTCGTTGGGTTTCGTTGGGTTTTCCGTTGTCATCATGGTGGAAAAGTGTAAATTGTGGGTTTTGGAGAACATCAGGTAGGTTTAGGGGGACTTTTGGGGTGGATTCATGATATATGGGGTTTTCTTCTTTTTTTTTTTTTTTTTTTTTTTTTGGGGGGGGTGATCCAATTCATTTTGGGGGTGTTTTTGACGTGTTTTGGGGTCTCCATTGGGTTTTGTTGCGTTTTCCGTGGTCATCATGGTGGAAAAGGGTAAATTGTTGGTTTTGGAGAACATCAGGTAGGTTTAGGTTGGTTTTGGGATTGGATCTATGGTTTTGGGGGATTTTCTTTTGTTTTTTGGGGTGATCCCGTTCTTTTTTGGGGTGTTTTTGACGTGTTTTGGGGTCTCCGTTGGTATTCCTTGGGTTTTATGTGGTCATGGTGGTGGAAAATTGTAAATTGTGGGTTTTGGAGAACTTCAGGTAGGTTTAGGGGAATTTGGGGGTGGATTCATGGTATTTGGTCTTTTCTTCTGTTTTTTTTTGGGTGATCCTGTTCTTTTTTGGGGTGTTTATGACGTGTTTTGGGGTCTCCGTTGGGTTTTAGTTGGGTTCTTGTTGGTCATCATGGTGAAAAAGTGTAAATTGTGGCTTTTGGAGAACATCAGGTAGGTTTAGGGGGACTTTTGGGGCAGAGTCATGTTTTTTCGTGTTTTCTTCTGTTTCTTGGGGTGGTCCTGTTCTTTTTTGGGAAATTTTTGAGGTGTTTGGGGGTCTCCGTTGGGTTTTGTTGTGTACTCGTTGGTCATCGTGGTGGAAAATGGTAAATTGTGGGTTTTGGAGATCATCAGGTAGGTTTAGGGTGGTTTTGGGATTGGATCCGTGCTTTTTGGGGATTTTCTTCCAGTTTATGGGTGATCCCTTTATTTTTGGGGTGTTTTTGACGTGTTTTGGTGTCTCGTTTTGGGTTTTCGTTTGGTTCATGTTGGTCATCCTGGTGAAAAAGTGTAAATTGTGGGTTTTGGAGAACATCAGGTAGGTTTAGGGGGACTTTTGGTGTGGATCTATGGGTTTTGGGGTTTTCTTTCGTTTTTAGGGTTTATCCCGTTCTTGTTTGGGGTGTTTTTGACTTCTTTTGGGGTCTCCGTTGGGTTTCGTTGGGTTTTCCATGGTCATGGTGGTGGAAAATTGTAAATTGTGGGTTTTGGAGATCATCAGGTAGGTTTAGGGTGGTTTTGGGGTGGATCTATGATTTTGAAGGATTTTCTTCCAATTTTGGGGGTGATCCCTTTCTTTTTTTTTTTTTTTTTTTTTTTTTGACGTGTTTTGTGGTCTCCGTTGGGTTTCGTTGGGTTTTCCATGGTCATCAATGTGGAAAAGTGTAAATTGTGGGTTTTGGAGAACTTCAGGTTGGTTTAGGGGGATTTTTGGTGTGGATCTATGGCTTTTGGGGTTTTCTTTCGTTGTTGGGGTTGAACCAGTTCTTTTTTGGTGTGTTTTTGACGTTTTTGGGGTCTCCGTTGGGTTTTGTTGGGTTCTCGTTGGTCGTTAAGCTAAATGGGAGTGGATTGTGGGTTTTGAAGAAGATCAGGTGAGTTTAGGGTGATTTGGGAGGGAAATGCATAGTTTTGTTTTTCTTTTCTTCTGATCCAGTTCTTTTTTGGGGTGTTTTTGACGTGTTTTGGGGTTTCCATTGCGTTTTGTTGAGTTCCTAATGGGTTTTATGGTGGGTGGGAGTGGATTTTGGGATTTGGAGAAGATCAGGTAGGTTTAAGGGTTTTCTTGGGGTTAAATCACGTATTTTCTTCTGATCCGGTTTGCTTTTGGGGTGTTTTTGAGGTGTTTTGGGGTTTCTGTTGCGTTTTGTTGAGTTCCTAATGGGTTTTATGGTGGTTGGGAGTGGACTTTGGGATTTGGAGAAGATCAGGTAGGTTTAGGGTGGTTTTGGGATTGGATCCATGCTTTTTGGGGATTTTCTTCCAGTTTTGGGGGTTATCCCGTTCTTTTTTGGGGTGTTTTTGACATGTTTTGATGTCTCTGTTGGGTTTTGTTGGGTTTTCTGTTGGCATCTTGGTTGAAAAAGGGTAAATTGTGGGTGTTGGAGAACTTCAGGTAGGTTTAGGGGGACTTTTGGGGTGGATTCATGGTATTTGGGGTTTTCTTCTGTTTTTTGGGGTGATCTTGTTCTTTTTTGGGGTGTTTTTGACGTGTTTTGAGGTCTCCGTTTGTTTTTTTTTGGGTTTCCATTGGGTTTTCTGGTGGTTGGGAGTGGATTGTACATTTAGGAGAACATCAGGTAGGTTTAAGGGTTTTTTGTGTTGTTAAATCACATTTTTTCTTCTGATTCGGTTCGCTTTTGGGGTGTTTTTGACGTGTTTTGTGGTTTCCGTTGCGTTTTGTTGAGTTTTGACAAATTGACAAATCCTTGAAGTCCCTTTTGATTGCTCACAGGCTATGCGTTGCCACTCCTTCTCCTCCCAGATATAGGACGAGCAATCGGTAATAGTCTGACGGTTGAACCAAGCTGGGAAGCCTCCTTGTGATGTCCTAACCCAGGCCCTAGGAAGGCAGCAGATTTCCCTTAGAGGAGGGTCCCTTCTACATATTGGACCCTCTGTTCCGCTGATTGATAAATCACCCACAACTAAAACTCACCTTTTCTTCCTGCTGCCTGTGGTCACTATACGGGGGGGTTGGCTTTTCCAACCCTGCCAATATCTCTGGTGGAGAGGGATTATAGCCTTTTCCATCCATCGATTGCCTTTCGGCCTCCAGGGCCTTATACCTGTTGCGCAGGTCTACCTGATAGTGTGATATGGTTGAGATTTTGATAAAATTGCAAACACAAACATTAAAGTGATTACTGGTATCTACCACAGCATTATCTACGACTATAGAATCACAATGACTTCTCATGCAAACACAACCTTTCCCAATATATACAAGTACAGTATCAAGGGTTTCATTAGGATGTATCTCAACGTGGCAAATATTTTGCTCAGTGTCAAGACAAATGTCTTGGGATTCCAGCGTGTTACTTTCACAGATGGAACTTTTTTGTTCATGCACAATGCATGCATTTACATCAATTGTTTGCCACTTTCCTCCCTTTTGATGGGCCCATACTTTATGCCCTTTAGTATAAAGTATAGTTCCATTATGATTGAGTCCTAATGCAATGATTGGCTATACATTGTATACGGTGGCATTGCTTATAGTAAGTATAAAGGACACAATTTGATCATTTTCTGCATAAAGGGTAAAGTTGACTAATTGCCACCATGCTTGAAAATCTTTTTCAAATTCTGAAGCATTATCCCAAATAAATTTTCGAATTTCAGTGGGCAAAGTTCCTCCTTCTCCCTGTCTCTAATAATAGCTGCTGCTAAAGATTGTATACATAACTGCATTTGGATACAGCTCCAAGCAAGGGAGGTATTGCCTTGGCTTTTTCCAAGGGCATGTACAATTAATTGATGATATAGAAGCCATTGCTTTGCTAAAGACAATAAGGATGATTTTTATAGGATGATCAAGTTACTGTAGTCAGAAACTAAACCTAACCCTAAACTAACCCTAACACTAACCCAACCCTAAACCTAACCCTAACCCTAAGGGCTGCCCGCGGATCTAAACCTAACGCTCAAACCCTAATCCTAACCCTAACCCTAACCCGAACCGAACACTAAAGCTAAACCTAACCCTAACCCTAACCCTATTCCTAACACTAACCCTAACCCTAACCCTAACCCTAATCCAAACAGAACCCTAAACCTTACCCTAACCCTAAACCTAACCCTAAACCTAACCCTAACATAACCCTAAGCCTAAACCTAAACCTAAACCTAAGCCTAAGCCTAAGCCTAACCCTAACCCTAACACTAACCCTAACGGAACCCTAACCCTAACCATAACAAAACCCTAAACCTAACCCTAACCCTAACCCTAACCTTAACCCTAACCCTAACCCTAACCCTAACCCTAACCCTAACCCTAACCCTAACCCTAACCCTAACCCTAACCCTAATCTAACCCTAACCCTAACCCTAACAAAACCCTAACCCTAACCCTAACCCTAACCCTAACCCTAATCCTAACCCTAACAACCCTAACCCTCTAACCCTAACCCTAACCCTAACCCCTAACCCTAACCCTAACCCTAACCCTAACCCCTAACCCTAGCCCTAACCCTAACCCTAACCCTAACCCTAAAAGAATTCGAACCCGAACCCTAACCCTAACGGTATCCCTAACCCTAACCCTAACTCTAACCCTAAGACCCTAACCCTAACCCTAACCCTAACCCTAACAGAATTCTAACCCTAACCCTAACCCTAACCGTATCCCTAATCCTAACCTTAACCCTAACCCTAACCCTAACAGAACCCTAACCCTAACCGAAACCCTAAAACTAAACCTAACCCTAACCTAACCCTAACCCTAACCCTAACCCTAACCCTAACCCTAACCCTAACGCTAACCCTAACCCTAAGCCTAACCCTAACCCTAACCCTAACTCTAACCCTAAGACCCTAACCCTAACCCTAACCCTAACCCTAACCCTAACCCTAACAGAATTCTAACCCTAACCCTAACCCTAACTGTATCCCTAATCCTAACCCTAACCCTAACCCTAACCCTAACCCTAACCCTAAGACCCTAACCCTAACCCTAACCCTAACAACCCTAACCCTAACCCTAACCCTAACCCTAACCCTAACCCTAACCCTAACAGAATTCGAACCCTAACCCTAACGGTATCCCTAACCCTAACCCTAACCCTAACTCTAAACCTAAGACCCTAACCCTAACCCTAACCCTAACCCTAACAGAATTCTAACCCTAACCCTAACTGTATCCCTAATCCTAACCCTAACCCTAACCCTAACCCTAACCCTAACCCTAACCCTAACCCTAACCCTAACCCCTTACCCTAACACTAACCCTAACCCTAACCCTAACCCTAACCCTAACCTTAACCCTAACCCTAACCCTCTAACCCTAACCCTAACGCTTACCCTAATCATTACCCTACCCTTATCCTTACCATTACTCTATCCTTTACCCTAACTCTTAACCCTAACCCTAACCCTTACCATAAACCTAACGCTTTGCCGAAACCTAAACCTTATCCTCACCCTCAGCCTTACCCTAACCCTTACCCTTAGCCTTACCCTAACACTTACCCTTGCCCTAACCCTTACCCGTACCCTAATCTGAACCCAAACCCTAACCCTAATACTCTCACCCTAACCCTTACCCTAAGCCTAACCACAGTCCCAACCCCTAACCCTTACCCTAACCCTCTAAACCTACCCCTAACCTATCCCTAACCATAACCCTCTAAGCCTAACCCTAAACCACTAACCCTAACAATAACCCCCAACCCCAACCCTCACCTGAAACCCTAACTCTAGCCCCAGTCCTAGCCCCTAACCCTAACCCTAGTTCCCGAGAACTACATCTCCCGGTATGCTCTAGGCATTCAACATGGCCTCCCGGAAGTCCCGAATCTGAAAACTACATTTCCCGGCATACCATGGGTACGCAACATGGCCTCCCGGAAGTCCGGAGTCCCGAGAACTACATCTCCCGGCATGCTCTGGGCACACAACATGGCCTCCCAGTGCCGGAAAACTACACCTACCAGCATTCCCCGCACAGCCAGCATGGCCAATCACAGGCCGAGTGCTCGAGAACTGCATTTACCAGCACTCACTGGAACCCTCACCGCCCTTACAAAAAAAGCCTCAAGCCCGAACATCCAAAAAACCTCGAAACCCCTACAGACCTAACCCAAACTATTTACCACACTAAACCCCTGAAGACCTATGCCTAAAACCCCTAACCCAAAATCTTAGGATGCTCAAAACCCAAACCCAACCCAAAACGTTAGGAATGCTCAAAGCCCTAGCCCAAAAACTTAGGGCGCTCCAAACCCTAACCCCAAAACATTAAGACGCAAAAAACCCTAACCCAAAAACTTAGGGTAATACACCATAAATGTTTGTTCATTGTCTTTTGTATTATAAAAACAAGGAGTTCTGTTTGAGGAGCGGGAGTTGCGAAAGCTCCCTGCTGAAGTAAGGAGCTGCATAATGCTTGCCTAGACATTATGAAAATACTTTTGCTTAATGTAACAAAAAATAGACCCCCCAACCCATTCTCCTTCTGCATCTCAGTTGCCTCTTTTGTTCAAAGACACTGTTGCAAAGCTCATGTAACCATCTCCTGATAAGTTGCTAAAGTAGTGTATCGACATACATGCCTTCCTGTCTAACGCTGGGCCAACATGACCAAATAATAAAAGAAGTTGAACCACAACGCCGAGGAAGACTACGGCCTTCATCTTCACGACCACCAGAGGGACAGAGACGACCCCCTAGCAACAGCGCGCGCAGTCGCAGAATATACCAGGATGTGCTGCGTAATCCCGGAATTAGCAAAATATAAATAAAAAGGGACTCTGGCGGGGGTGAGGTGCGTGCCATTGGCAGAGCTGAGACTCCCCGGCCGCCCAGTGCTGTTTTGCTTGATGTTTGCTCACTCAATAAATTCCTTTCTATGATTAATACAATGCTCTATGAAAATTAATTAAGGGGGCAACTTATAACACTTTGGACGCTCAAAACCCTATCCCGAAAACATTAGGACGCTCCAAACTCTATCCAGAAAACTTAGGACTCTCCAAACCCTATTCCAAAAACTTAGGACGCTCAAAACCCTATCCTGGAAACATTGAGATGCTCAAAACCCTTTCCCGAAAACTTAGGATGCTCCAAACCCTATCCTGGAAACATTAAGATGCTCAAAACCCTAACCCAATTACTTAGGATGCTTGAAAGCCTATCCCCAAAAATTAGGGCACACAAAAGCCTAACCCCCAAAATTAAGATGCTCAAAATCCAAACCCCCAAAATTAGGATACTCAAAACCCTGGACCTGGAGAACCTAACCTGAAAAAACAAAACAAAACAAAACAAAAAAAAGATCTTAAAACCCTAACCGTAAATAACTGACCAAAAATAAAACCTTAAGACTCTAACCCTAAAAAACATATCAACACTACAACCCAAAAAACTCTAATACCCTAACACGCTAACCCTGAAACCCTTAAAACCCTAACCCCCAAATCCTTAAAACCCTAACCGTTAAAACTCCAACCCTAAAAACCTTAAAATCCTAAACATAAACCCTGAAACCCCTTACCCTGAAACCCAACCCTAGTGCCCAATCCCTGAAAC
This sequence comes from Aythya marila, assembly GCF_965140915.1. Taxonomy (NCBI): domain Eukaryota; kingdom Metazoa; phylum Chordata; class Aves; order Anseriformes; family Anatidae; genus Aythya; species Aythya marila. The sequence goes on along the minus strand of NW_028137417.1, from coordinate 87,959 downwards.
CTTAAAACCCTGAATCAATCTGTAGCAAATAGCATAGGCTGAGTCGAGGATCTCAGTACAGTAGCATTATTATTCGAGATTACAATGGCGGGTGTCCCACAAGCAGGAGGGTGCCTACCAGTTCCATACACAGTTTATACACTTTTTTTTTCTGCCGAGGACCGGGACCCTCCCGACCCTCCCCTGTTTCCCCTTTAACTGTGCTATTCAAGGTTCATAATCTAGCTGGTGCTTCACAGAAAATACACAGCTGCTGGCCTGTTACAAGTCACATTTCTTTTGAGGTTTTTACTCTTTGAGGTGGTAATGTTTCTTACGCCGTGATTTCCACCTAATTGCTGTAAGGATTCTGGTTGTCTGCGTTTTACAAGCTTGTCTGTTATAATAAATAAAAGTCCCAAATAGGATTACAATCAAAGTTTACAATTCACTGAATGAATAGAGGTAAGCAAACAGTGCTGGGTACGCCGGGAGTCTCTGCTCCACCAAGACGCGCACCAGTTATACACCAGTTACCTCCCTTAAGGGATATAGAGAAGCCCTCTCAGATACTTCCGTCCTGCTTCTCCTGCATGCGGCCGGAGGTCGGTCTAATTCTGGTGCTGTTGGTGGTGGAAGCTGGGGCAACGGTGGTACTGGTGGCGATACCACAGCCACCGGAGGGGGAGCCGCCGGGGGTGGATTGTTAGGATATGGAGGTGGTAGCTTATCCAACGGCTCACGTTTATCTTCTTTTTCTTTTTCATGTTCTTCTTGTTCTTCAAATTTCTTACCTGCTTTTAGTGTAAATATTGAGGCTGGAAAAGGACGTGAAGTCCTCTTGATCCATAATCCTGCATAATCACTTTCTTCCTGGCTAAAAGGTTCCTTTGAATTAACATGGATATTTAAGGCCTGGCAAATCCAGTCTTCGAAGGTTCCAAAAACAGGCCAAAAGACATGTAGTCTTAAAGGCTCCTTTGGCCATTCTGTCACATAATACTGGACCATTTTTAATTTACTTTTTCCTTTTCTGGGGTCCCTATCATTCCAATTTCGAATCGTTATTCCTAATGGACTTTCTGGTGGTATGACTGGTAATTTGCTCCCTTTCTTCTGGTCTCTGGTCTTTGATTTTGTCTGACCCATCTAGGAATTTTACTCTGGCAATTCCCATAGCCCTTGGTTACCTTAGTAAGAGTGTCTTGCAGGGGGTCGAGGACCTATCACACACCCACAAATCCTATAGGAATCCCTTCGGTCCTTCACCGGCCAAGTCCCTTGCGGGAGATTGGAACCGCGGTTAGAAGACCTCCACAATCGCTTCGGAACTAAGTTCCATCTCAGTCACACTCTTACACACACAGGCAACCGAACCCCACCCAACCGAACGGTATACGCTTTAAATGCTTACGACTCCGTCATCTTCGTTCGGATCTTCACACACACAATTATGGGCAAAATATAGTGCTGCAGCTGGCAAGGGAGCTGAAAAAAAGAATCAGAAACTTTGCTTACCTTTATTCAGGTTTAAGATGCCATTAGTTCCGACCTGACTCAAACAGCAGCCACCAAATGGTGGGGGTGCCTCTCCTAGATCAAACCAGAAATCAGGAACCAAAGCCCTCCCGGACGAGAGCCCACTTGTAATAAATGACTGGGTCCCAAATAGGTTTGCAATTGAAATTTACAATTTATTAAATGAATAGAGGTAAGCAAGCAGCGCTGGGTGCGCCAGGAGTCTCTGCTCCACCAAGACACACACAAGTTACATTAGGCGGCTGGTTTTTATGCTGCTAGGCTAATACATATTCATTACTACTTCTACAAAAGGCAGGGTTATTCTAATTAGTTCCCAGAATCCAAACCCTCCCACTGGTGCAGGCGTTATCAGTCTCCGGTGGTCCCTCTGGGGGCCGCTCGTACTGAAGGCTCGTAGTCTTCCTCCCAGGCTTTTCTCTTGTCCATCTCCTTTGTCCATCTTGGCTGGATGGCAGACACTTGCATAGTGTCCCATGCAACAGTTGTAATAGTTAGCAGTTATTCTGAAACCCCTTTGTTCTCTTATCCTCTATTGACCGGAATTGCTGGACCATTCCTTTGCAAGATTCAAGAACTATATATATTAACCACTCTGGTTTTCTTAGACTTTTCATCATATCATGCGGCCCTAGCATTGTTCCATATTGACACGAATCAGATGAACTCATTTCACACTGTTAAGCTGTCTTATCACTGCAAGCATATCTCAATACCACCTTCCTTCCCTCTACAGGATGTAACTGCGCAAAAACAACATTTTTATTCCCACAACCTTGATCCCCTTACCCTGAAATCCTTATTCCCCTTAAACCTAACAACTCTAACCACAACCCTAACCCTTATTATCAACCCCCTAACGCTAATGACACTGACCTTAATCCAAACCCCAACCTGCCCCTAACCCCAGACAACCAACAACGAAACACACACACACAAAGATGGAAACTACAAAAAAGGCAAAACCCACGATACAGGCCCCAAATCACAAATACGCAACCAAAATGCTACAGAAAAGCCCCAGATGCAGGCCCCAAATGCTACTGCTAGGCCTCAAAAGCTCAAGATGCATCCCAAAGCAAAAATGCAGGCCCCAAACGTTACAGAAAAGCCCCCAAACCCAGGCTGCACAAGTCTACAAGCAGGCCCCAAACTGCCAACAGAAGCAGGCACCAACCACACCCAGATGCAGACCCCAACTGCCCACAAGCAGCTCCTACCCCACCACCCCCTCCCAAGAACTGGACTCCACCCAGACACTGGCCCAAGACCCGGGCCCGTCCCCCGCCATCCCCCCTACCCTCCCCCCGACACAGGTGTACAAGCAGCTCACAACCCGCCCCTTCAGAGACCGGTCCCACTCCCCCCCCCCTCCCCAAGACATGGGATGCGGAGGTGTACAACCAACTCCCAACTCCCTCCCCCTCAAAGGGAGGCCCCAAAGACCCCCAAATGGAGGCTCCTAGAGTGAACAAGCACCTCCCAACTCCCCCAGGCACAGGCCCACCCCCCCCCCCCCCCAAACACAGGCCACAGAGGTGTAGAAACAGCCCAGACCCCCCTCCAAGACCATGGCCCCTATAGTGTACAAGCAGCTCCCAACCACCCACAGATGCAGGCCCCAACCCTTTTCAAAAGGGAGGCACCTAGAATGCATGAGCAACTCCCAACCCCCCTCAAATAAAGACCCCAAAAGTGTACAAGTAGCTCCCCCCCTGAGACAGGACCCAAAGGTGTACAACCAGTTCCCAACACCCCTGAGACACAGGCCCCAACCCCCTCCCCAGACACAGCGACCCAAATTCTACAAGCAGCTCCCAACCCCTGCCAGGCAGGCCCCCTACCCTATACAACCCTTACATTGTACAAGCAGTTCCCAGCCCGCTAGACACAGGCCCTGACCCCCCACACATGCAGGCCCCAAAGGTGTACAAGCAGCTCCCACCCCTCCCCCAGACGCAGGTCCCAAGCCCCCCCACCCAAACACAGGCCCCTACAACCAGCACCCAACCCCCTACCCCCGATGCCAGGCCCAAAGGTGTAGAAGCAGCTCCAAACCTCCTCCCTCAACCCAGGCTCCAACAGTGTACAAGCACCTCCCAACCAACCCTCCCCTTCCCCCCCCCCCCCCCCCCGCCCCCCGACACAGGCTCCAAAGGAATACAAAGAGCTCCCACCCCTCCCCCAGATGCTGGTCTCAACCCCCCCCCGCCCCCAGAAGCAGGCCCCAAAGGTGTAGAGTCAGCTCCCAACCCCCTCCATGCTGGCCCCAAGGGTCTACAAGCAGCTCCCCCCTTGCCCCCAGATATCAGCCCCCAGACACAGACCCCAAAAGCCTAATCACAGGCCCTGAACTCTAGAGGCAGGCTCCAAAACCCAGGACAAAGCCCCAGTGGTTCGAGACAGGGCCCAAATCCCAGACACAGGCCCCAAACGCTAAACATATGCCAAAAAAAGTATTAGTGCTGGTGCCAAATGTTACAGTGTCTGTAAAAAAAAAAAAAGCCCAAAAGCCCGAGATGCTCAAGGCTGAGACGTAACTTGGCTTTTTGAATTACTGGAAAGCAGCTTTCATTCTCAGATAATTGTGTGCAGGCTAGATAGGATGGGGCTTCAGGCACCTCTTCACCTGAGGAAACACACTGCCATCAGGCACCGCTGTGCCAGACAAGCTTGTTCTGCTAGAACACCCTACTCAGATGCACTGTGGCATTCAAGTGAACTGCTTTCATGCAAATATAACGACTGATGTTACAACCCACCTTGCCTGTGGCACCTGATGAACAGAAGAGTAAGCCACCGCAGCGCTTCAAAACCATCCCTGCACGTGCCGCTCCTTGTCGCTCTCTGGCCTTATCTCATATCCTTATCCACTTCTGTGGAGAGCCTGCCACGGCACCTGCAAAGCAAGACGGACACCTTTCATAGTCACCTTGTGCTACTTGGTCGTTCTGCTCCAACCCAGCTCATGACCAGCCCCTCTTCTTACACAGCTCTTCAGAGTGCAGTTTGCTCCTTTGAGCCTGTGCGAGACACCTGTGAAAGAAAAAGGAACGCATAGGCCGATGCAGCATCCAAAGACACAGCACAACTAGGTAAGTTACTCTCATCTGCTCCCTTACCTCTGCCGCTTACCAGCCCCCGAGGCAGATGCTTCAATCTACCCTCTTCAAACAGCTACAACACCTATAAAAGACAAAGAGGGGATGCTTAGAGGAACAGTGAGACCTACAACAAAACTGCTACATCTGTTCCTCACTCACCTTGCCAGAGGCAGCTCTGCGTGTGACGTCCCAGGTTGTACACTGCGTTACCTAACCCTTACCATAACCCTTACCCTAACCCTTCTCACCCTTACCATTACCCAAATCCTTACCTTTACTTTTTCCTTACCCTTACTCTTTAACCATAACCTTACCCTTACCCTATACCTTACTCCAACCCTTCCCCTTACCTTCCCCTTCCCCTTACCCTTAACCTAACCCTAAACCTTAAACCTTACCATAAAGCTTACCCTTTCTGCTACACTTACCCTTAGCCTAAATCTAAACCTTACACTTACCCGTAGCCTAACCCTCACCCTTACCATTACCCATACCCTTATTCTTACTCTTACCCTAACCCTTACCTTTACACTTACGGTTACCATTAACCTTACCCTTACCCTAACACTTATCCTTAACCTAACCCTTACCCCAACCCTTACCCTGACCCTTACATTAACCCTAACCCTTACCCTAAACCTTACACTTACTCTTAACCTTAACCTTACCCTTAACATTAACCTAATACTTACGCATACGTTTTCCTGACTTTAACCCTAAAACTAACCCTAACCATTACCCTAACACTTAACCTTACCCTAACCCTAACCCTAACCCTTACTCTAACCCTTACCCTGACCTGTACCCTTACACTTACCCTTACCCTTATACTCACCCTAATTCTTACCCATACCCTAACACATATTTGTACCCTTAACCTTACCGTTACCCTTAACCTTACCCTTACCCTTACTCTATCCCTTACCCTTACGCTTACCCTTAATATAAACCTTACCCTTGACCTTACCCTTACCATAAGCCATACAACAACACTTACACGTACACTTACATGTACACTTACGCTTACACTTACCCTAGCAATTCCTCGTACAATTACCCTTACCCTTACCCTTAACCGAAGCCGAAACCTTAAACCTTACAGTAAACCTTACCCTTTCTGCTACACTTACCCTTAGCCTAACCCTCACCCTTACCCTTACCCATACTCTTATTCTTACCCTTACCCTAACCCTTACCTTTACACTTACGGTTACCATTAACCTTACCCTTACCCTAACGCTTATCCTTAACCTAACCCTTACCCTAAACCTTACCCCAACCCTTACCCTGACCCTTACATTAACCCTAACCCTTACCCTAAATCTTACACTTACTCTTAACCTTAACCTTAGCTGTAATCTAATACTTACCCTTACGTTTCCCTCACCCTAACCCTAAAATTAACCCTAACCATTACCCTAACACTTACCCTTACCCTAACCCTTACTGTAACCCTTACAATGAACCATACGCTTACACATACCCTTACCCTTACTCTTACTCTACCCTTACCCTTACCATAGCCCATACTCTAACACATACTTCTACCCTTAACCTTACTGTTACCCTTACCCTTACTCTATTTGTTACTCTTACGCTTATCCTTAACATAAAACTTACTCTTAACCTTACCCTTACCATAAGCCATAGAACAACACTTACATGTTCACTTACGTTTCCACTTACCCTGGCAACTACTCGTACAATTAACCTTACCCTTACCCTTACCAAACCATTACCCTTACCCTTAACCTAATCCTCAACCTTACACTTATCCTAGCACTTACCCTTACCGTAATCCTTACCCTTTCTGCTACACTTACTCTTTGCCTAATTCTAAACCTTACCCTACACTCACCCTTACCCTTATCATAATGCTTACATTAACCCTTAACCTAAACCTTACCCCAACCCTTACCCTGACCCTTACATTAACGCTAACCCTTACCCTAAACCTTACACTTACTCTTAACCTTAACTTTACTCTTAACATTAACCTAATACTTACGCATATGTTTTCCTGACTTTAACCCTTAAATTTACCCTAACCATTACCCTAACACTTAACCTTAACCTAACCCTAAAATTACTCGTACAATTACCCTTACCCTTACCCTTAACCTAAGCCTAAACCTTACAGTAAACCTTACCCTTTCTGCTACACTTACCCTTAGCCTAAATCTAAACCTTACACTTACCCCTACTGTAACCCTCACCCTTATCATTACCAATACCCTTACTCTTACCCTTACCCTAACCCTTCTCCTTACACTTACTGTTACCTTTAACATTACCCTTACCCTAACACTTACACTTATCCCTATCCATGCCCTTACCCTTACCCTAATCTTTACCCTTAACCTAACCCTAACCCTAAACCTTATCCCAGCCTTTACCCTGACCCTTACATTAACCCTAACCCTTACCCTAAAGCTTACACTTACTCTTAACCTTAACCTTACCCTTAACCATTACCCTAACACTTACCCTTACGTTTCCCTCACCCTAAGTCCTAAAATTAACCCTAACCATTACCCTAACACTTACCCTTACCCTAAACCTAACCGTAACTCTAACCCTTACTGTAACCCTTACCCTGATCCGTACCCTTACACTTACCCTTACCCTAAGCCTTTCCCTTACCATGACCCATACCCTAACACGTACTTGTAGCCTTAACCTTACCGTTCCCCTTACCCTTACCTTTACTGTCTCTGTTAGCCTTAAACTTACACTTAACATAAACCTTAACCTTAACCTAACCCTTATCATAAGGCATACAAGAACTCTTACATGTACACTTACGCTTGCACTTACCCTAGCAATTACTCGTACAATTACCCTTAACCTTACTATTAAGCTAACCCTAAACCTTACCCTTATCCTAACCTTACCCTTATCCTAAACCTTACCCTTTCTGCTACACTTACCCTTTGCCTAATTCTAAACCTTACCCTAACCCTCACCCTTGCTTAAATCTAACCATTACGCTAGCCCTCACCCTTACCCTTACCATTATACTTACTTTTACCCTTAACCTAAACCTTACCCCAACCCTTACCCTGACCCTTACATTAACCCTAACCCTTACCCTAACCCTAACCCTTACTCTAACCCTAACCCTTAACCTAAACCTTACACTTAATCTTAACTTTAACCTTACCCTTAAACTAATACATACCCTTACGTTTCCCTCATCATAACCCTAAAATTAACCGTAACCATTACCCTAACACTTATCCTTACCGAACCCTAACCCTAACCCTTACTCTAACTTTTACCCTGACCCGGACCCTTAGACTTCCCCTTCCCCTTCCCCTTACTCTTACCCTTACCCTAACACTTACGGTTACCATTAATCTTACCCTTACCCTAACACTTACCCTTACCCTATCCCTTACACTTATCCTTATCCATACAACTTACGCTTACCCTAACACTTAACCTTAACCTAACCCTAACCCTAAACCTTACCTGAACCCTTACCCTGACCCTTACATTAACCCTTACCCTAAAACTTACACTTAACCTTAACCTTACCCTTAACCTTAACCTAATACTTACCCTTACTTTTCCCTCAGTCTAACCCTAAAATTAACCCTAACCATTACCCCTACACTTACCCTTACCCTAACCCTTACCCTTACCATAACCCATACTCTAACACATACTTCTACCCGTACCCGTACCCTTACGGTAACCCTTACCGTAACCATTACCCTTACCCTACCCTTACCCTTACCCTTACCGTTACCCTTTCTCTTTCCCTTTCCCTTACTCTTACCCTTACCCTTACCCTATCCCTTACCCTTACCCTAACCCTAAACCTTACCCTTATCCTAACACTTACCCTTACCGTAAACCTTACCCTTTCTGCTACATTTACCCTTAGCGTAAATCTAAACCTTACACTTACCCTTAGCCTAACCCTCACCCTTACCATTACCCATACCCTTATTCTTACCCTTTCCCGAACCCTTACCTTTACACTTACGGTTACCATTAACCTTACCCTTACCCTAACACTTATCCTGAACCTAACCCTTACCCTAAACCTTACCCCAACCCTTACCCTGACCCTTACATTAACCCTAACCCTTACCCTAAACCTTACACTTACTCTTAACCTTAACCTTACCCTTAACATTAACCTAATACTTACGCATACGTTTTCCTGACTTTAACCCTAAAACTAACCCTAACCATTACCCTAACACTTAACCTTACCCTAACCCTAACCCTAACCCTTACTCTAACCCTTACCCTGACCTGTACCCTTACCCTTATACTTACCCTAATTCTTACCCATACCCTAACACATATTTGTTAGCAAATAAATAAATAACAAATAAATTTAGGAGGCCGCAAGTTAACAAAGTATCGAACACAGCTCAAATGAGCCTGAGAAAGTACGTAAATAAGCCTGAGAAAATACGTGAATGCGGCCTGGGAAGGAATGTAAGTTCTGGGAGGTTTTAGGGAGGTTTCAGGGAGGTTTCAGGTACAAGAACATGATATCTGTTGGTATGCTGGGAAAGTACTAACTGTGTTACTTTGGTGGGAAACTAGCTGATAGAATAGAGAAATGCACTAACCAATCATGAGCTTAGCTTTTGCAATATGTATGAGCTAATTATATTGAATTAGATAAAAGACGACTGAGCTATCCAATAAATCGAAGTTCACTGATCACTCATATTGAGCGTCTGTGTCTTCCTTCCGTCGACAACAAATGTCCTCGCAACAAATGGCGCCCGAACAGGGACCTACAATACAGGAACAGGGACTTCGCTGGAGTTGAACCTGCGCTGGAATTGTACCTGCGAGCCACGGTTGGACGGAATACAAGGAGCGGTCCTGCAACGCAGCTCAGGAGGTGAAAAGGATTATAAATTGCTGAATCCCTGTACCCGAGGCCTGAAAGGTGAATGGAAAAGAAACCTGGAATACCCACACCCGCACCCGCAGCTCGGAAAGGGAGTCCTCGCACCCGGGATGAGCCTATAGAGGGTCCCGCCGGAAAGCGTCGCCGAGGTCTTTGCAAAGGCTGCAACGGTACCGACGTATATAAAGGTATGGAGAGACAAGCGGCGTATGATTTGCTCAAATGCTTTTTAGAAAAGCGGGGCACACAGGATATATGTTGTAAAAAGGAATTACCAAAGTTATTAGCTTATGGGGTAGTTAAGGGTTGTTTTTTAGATCCTGATACTGTGTTTGAACAAGCAGAGTGGAGGAAGTTTGGGGATAAATTATTTGATGAAGTAATTAGTGATAATAAAATAGCAAAGAAATTGATGAAGCCATGGAGGGCGGTAACTAATGCATTAGCAACACATCAAGCTGAACAAAAAATAGCTGCTGCTGCAACAGAACGATTAGGATCATCCAGTCAGAAGGGGGGGGGCTTCTGCTTCTTCCTCTACTCAGCAAAGAGCTGAGGAACAAGCTTACCCCTCTCCACCATCATATAGAACAATTATAATTCCAAAAGGGACTTCGGTACCCATATCAGGGGAAGAAGAACCCTCACAGTCACAGCCACCGACAGCCCCGCCTGCACCCCCGCCCGTACAATCAGAGAATAGAGAAAGGGTGGGTGAGGAGTCAGGAACAAATTCATTTCCAACAAGTCCATTTAGAATCAATGTTCAGGACAGGGAGGAGACATGGAAGAAAATAGCGCATGAAGCAATGAAGGAAAGGAATCTTGAAATAGCAGCACAAATAACAACAGCCTATCCGGTGGTGTATTCACCTCCAGATGCACAGGGAAATGTACAGGTTCAGTTGACTAATTTAGATTGGAAATTATTGACACAATTACGATCTACAGTAAATGAGTCTGGATTAAAGGGAGAACCTACTCGTCAAATGTTAGATTATATTTGGGGAACAAATATTCTGCTCCCAGGAGATATTCGTAGCATAATGAAACTAATCCTGACACAGCATCAACAACTTTTGTTTAATGCATATTGGCACGGTATCTGTCAAGAAGAGGTAGCGATAATACGCGCGCCTGGGGATCCCTTGTATGGTGTTACATTAGACGAATTACTGGGTGTGGGACCATATTTTAGAACAGAGGCGCAGGCACTCTTGGGACCAGACAAAGCTAAGGTATCCATGAATCTAGCCAGAAGAGCATTAGAACAAATTAGAGAGCCGGGGGGAATGCCGTCCTACATGGGAATTAAACAGGGCAGAGAGGAACCATTCGGGTTGTTTATCGATCGGGTAGCAAATGTGATACAAGCAGCGGGAGTTCCTGATTATCTTAAAGGCACTATATTAAAGCAATGTGCACTCCAAAATTGTAACCCTTCAACTCGTAGTATATTAGCTACGTTACCGAGTACTTGGACAATAGAGGAAGGATTGGAAAGAATGTCTCAGGTACCTGTAGGTCCACAGACTATGTTAGTAGAAGCAGTAAAACAATTAGGTGATAACATGAAAGAACAGTCAAAAGTGTTTGCAGCCCTTGCTCCTTTGCAAACCCCCGGTGGACGTCCTATTAGCCGAGTATCGGCACCGCAATATCGTTGTTTTCGATGTGGTGTTGCGGGACACATTAGACGTAACTGCAAAATAGAATCTGTGTGGTGCCAAAATTGTCAAACAAATACTCACAGCACTTCAGCATGCCGCCGAAATGCGTCGGGAAACGGCCGGAGCAGCGGGAGGAGCCACCCCGCGACGACACAAAAAGTGGCTTTTACGACAACAGCAGCGACGGCAACAGCACCAGCACCAACTGCGACGAATCCCTTTTTCTCCGACCAGCCACCAGAGGGAGCCTCGGCCTGGATTTGGCAACCGCAGTCGATGTGACTTTATTGGATTCAAGACCCACCAGGATAAAAACAGGACTTATTGGACCAGTTATTGTTAATAAGGAACCTGTGGGAGCTTTGTTAATAGGGAGATCGTCTGCCACCATGAATGGATTACAAATATTAACTGGACTTATTGACAAGGATTACTTTGGGGAAATACAAATTATGGTTTCTGCAATGTTTCCTCCAATTCATGTGCCGAAAGGCACAAAAATAGCACAGTTAATTCCTTTGCCTCATCTTGCTGAATCACTAGTATCGGAATCTGCAAAGGATCGAGGACTGGGAGCATTTGGCTCCACGGGAAAAGTGGCTTTATTGACACTTGGTATGCGACACAGACCACGACAAAATGTCACTGTGTGTTTAAAGGATGAGAAAATACAGATTGAGGCATTGTTGGACACTGGTGCTGATGTATCTATAATCAGCACAAAGGATTGGCCCTCACATTGGCCTACATTTGAGTTTAATGCCACAGTTTCGGGAGTAGGAGGTGTGACTCTTGCTCGTCGGTCACCAGTGCTACAATGGACAATAGGTGATAAGGTGGTACAATGCAGTGTCTCCATCTTATCACTACCTGAAGGAGTACAAGCGCTGGTGGGGCGAGATATCCTTGCCCAAATGGGAGCAGTTCTCACGACAGATCATCAAAATTTTTAGGTGTGGCCATTGCTTGGACTTTCCCGATCCCACTTAAATGGAAAACTGATGAACCTGTATGGGTTGAGCAGTGGCCACTGAAACGGGAAAGTCTTTTACATGCTCATAAATTAGTACAGGAACAGTATCAACAAGGGCATTTGAGACTGTCAACAAGCCCTTGGAATACTCCGATTTTTGTGATTCCCAAAAAATCAGGGAAATACCGTTTGCTACATGACTTACGAGCAGTTAATAACCAGATGTGTGCTATGGGAGCACTGCAACCTGGATTACCTAATCCTGCTATGATACCAGAAGGGTGGAAATTACTAATTGTGGATCTCAAAGACTGCTTTTTTACAATTGCATTACATGACAATGATAAACAGAGGTTTGCTTTTACACTTCCTGCTATAAATCGTGAAGGACCATATCAGAGATTTGAATGGACTGTGTTGCCTCAGGGCATGCGTAATTCACCTACCTTATGTCAGCTCTATGTTGATGCAGCACTTCAACCAATTCGCCGCGCATGGCCAAAAACGATTATTTACCATTACATGGACGATATTTTGCTAGCTCAGGAGGAGATATTTTCCTTACAACAGAAAAATGCCCTGGCAGTTGCTCTTAAACAAATGGGACTGGTAATTGCACCAGAAAAAATTCAGGAGACAAGCCCTTGGAAGTACTTAGGGTGGAAAATCACAGATTCTACTATTCAGCCTCAGAAACTTACTATCCAATCGAACATCACAACTCTCAATGATGCTCAAAAACTGCTGGGAGATTTACAGTGGATTAGGCCAGTGGTCGGAATTCCAAATGAACTGTTGAATTCCCTTCGACCTTTATTAAAAGGAACTGATCCTGCCGCAAAGGTGACATTATCAGAACAACAATCGGAAATATTACAACAAATTGCATCATTGATCACAACGCGTGTCACACATCGACGCATACCTGACAGGCCACTGGATTTTACTGTTTTGTGTGGTCCACAACACTTGATGGGTGCTATCACACAGCAAAAAATAAAAACGGGGGAAAAGGAAATGGAAACTGTGGTATTGGAGTGGATAGCTCCCCCATTGCAACCCCGAAGAACAATTCAAGAAAAAATTGACATGCTGTCAGAATTAATAAAGAAAGGAAGAAATCGGATACTACAAATAGACGGAGTTCCACCAAGTACAATCTGGGTACCAATAAAGCCAGGTGACTTGGAATGGTACATACAGAATTCTGAAAAACTACAAGCTGCATTATTACAGGATGGCGCCACAATAGTGGCAAAGACATTACAATCAACTGTATTGTCATGGATGGAAAACCAAGCATGGATAACCCAGCCCAAGCGGTCGGATTTTCCGTTAGCAGATGCAGTAACTGTTTTCACGGACGCTGGGAAGCGCTCCAAGTCTGCTGCAATAACATGGAAAGACGAACAAGGCTGGCAACACCAAATTTTAAAGGGCCAGGACAACGATTCATTACAGACATTAGAGCTCTATGCGGTTGTATGGGCATTTATAAAATGGAAAGATGCCCTTTTAAATGTAGTATCTGATTCTCTGTATGTAGTAGGTATAGCTAATCGAATAGAGGACTCTGCTTTAAGAGATGTAAAAAATGAACGCCTTGCAGAATTATTAACTAGCTTACAGCTTGCTATAGCGCAGAGAAGCAAATCCTATGCGGTGATACATATACGAAGTCACCAATGGGTGGAGGGACTGGGAGAAGGCAATGCTCGGGCGGATAAATTAGTTGCCGCTCCAGCCACTGAAGCGCCATTATCTCCCTTCTGTAGAGCTAGGGAGGCTCATGCTATTTTTCACCAGAATGCTAAGGGACTTGCGCGGGCTTACAAACTGTCTAGAGCTGATGCACAAGCGATAGTAAAAGCTTGTCCAATATGTAGTAATTATAATTCAGGGGTGGGACTCGGAGTCGGGACAAACCCAAGAGGGCTTAAAGCCAATGAAGTGTGGCAAATGGATGTCACTCATGTTCCAGCATTTGGACGATTGAAAAATCTGCATGTAACAATAGACACTTATAGTCACATGATCTGGGCTACACCGCAGCCTGGAGAAAAGGTTCGGGATGTACGACGTCATCTTGCCAGTTGTTTTGCAGTAATGGGAGTACCACAGACTATAAAGACTGATAATGGTCCAGCCTATGTTAGTGGGCCATTCAAGCGATTCATGGAACTATGGGACATTAAACATATTACTGGTATTCCACATTCACCAACTGGTCAGGCTATTGTGGAAAGGGCTAATGGAACAGTTAAACAATATTTAGAAAGGTTTAAAGACATTATTGATGTTAGAGAAAGGGTAGACAAGACTCTTTTTGTTCTGAATCATTTGTGTGTTTTTGGGGAACATGACGAACCACCTGTAGCACGTCATTATACCAAATCTGAAAATGATAACAAGTGTGTTATGAGAGTATTGTACAGAGATATGAAAACAGGGCAATGGTTAGGGCCTGCTGATGTGATTTATGTGGGACGAGGTTATGTATGTGTCTCTTCCCCTACACGTCCGACCTGGGTACCTAGTCGGTGTGTAAAGCCAGCCATCGAAGAAAGAAGAGGATGACAACGATCATGGCTGAAGCAACAGAACAAGGGACTTTGATTATGCTATCAGTTATAATAATGGCTGGACATGGTAATGCTATCTTAGGGAAGATTGACCCTCAGCAGAATATGTGGGTCACCTGGGCTAATGAAACCAGACAGAGTTCATTTTGTCTGTTTCTTGCTTCTGCATCTGATCCTTTTAGAACATGCTTGTTTGGGGTTCCAATAGGGGATCCAAAGGAACTGAGTGAAATGTTAGCACCATATTCTGCCAGTATTACTCTACTCAGTAGATCCCTTTCTGCAAACATCTCGGATGGAGTAGTTGCTGCCCTGCAAGCTCTTAATAACTCACTGCCATGGGACCCTCAAGAACTGGATCTCCTGGGGTCTGTGGTAGTAGGGAATAGCAGTAGTAACTGGACACAAACATGCTTTGTACTCAATGAAGGGAAACAAAATAAAACGCACTGGACCAACATAACATCGAGGACCCTTGGATTTGAGGCCAATGGACATTACTGTGGATGGAACAACACCGGGAATATTAGTGTACCATTTGGGGCGTATGGAATAGGTGATACCAATTCAATCTGGTTTCAAAGTCAGGCCAAAGCTTTGCCACCTGGTATGTTTTTAATTTGTGGGGACCGTGCATGGCAAGGGATACCAGCTAGTGCTTTTGGGGGTCCGTGTTACCTAGGACGACTCACACTTTTCGTTCCAGATTTGCACTTGTGGAAGAACTCGACAGGGAGCAGAAGAATTAAACGAGATCTAAAGGCTTTGGGTTCTGACTGTAATGATGCTGTAGAACTGTGGGGTCCAGCAGAAAGATTCTTTGCTTCTTTAGTGCCTGGTGTGGGAACTGCACATGCTTTGACTAACATTAATAAGCTCGCTTGTTGGGCTGTTTAACAATCAAATGTAACAACACAAGTTCTTTCTGAAATGTCGCAAGATATGGAGAGCATAAGACATGCTGTGTTACAAAATAGGGCCGCTATTGATTTCTTGTTATTAGCTCAAGGACATGGGTGTGAAGATGTAGAAGGAATGTGTTGCTTTAATCTCTCTGATCATGGGCAATCAATTCACAATCAACTGAAATGGTTAAGGGATCATACACAAAAAATTACGATACAGAATAATTGGTTTGATGATTGGCTTAAATCTGTCTTTGGCAATGTAGGGGGATGGGTTTTTAACTTAATCAAAGAGGGACTTCGCTTTTTGCTTATAATTGTATTGATTATAATTGCTGCGCGCGTAGTCTTTAGCTGCTTATCTAGGAAACTAGAACAACTCACAGAAAAGGTGTTTGTAGCCCAAAATAAAAACGGGGGAATTGTGGAGGAATGGTTAAGCGAAGTAGGCCATGTGAACATTGCACAGCTAGGAGGCCGCAAGTTAACAAAGTATCGAACACAGCTCAAATGAGCCTGAGAAAGTACGTAAATAAGCCTGAGAAAATACGTGAATGCGGCCTGGGAAGGAATGTAAGTTCTGGGAGGTTTTAGGGAGGTTTCAGGGAGGTTTCAGGTACAAGAACATGATATCTGTTGGTATGCTGGGAAAGTACTAACTGTGTTACTTTGGTGGGAAACTAGCTGATAGAATAGAGAAATGCACTAACCAATCATGAGCTTAGCTTTTGCAATATGTATGAGCTAATTATATTGAATTAGATAAAAGACGACTGAGCTATCCAATAAATCGAAGTTCACTGATCACTCATATTGAGCGTCTGTGTCTTCCTTCCGTCGACAACAAATGTCCTCGCAACATCCTCTTTCCCTGCTCATTCAACTTCAAACACCTTTAACACTTTCAACAACCCTTTTAACACTTCCTTTATCTTTCTCCAGCCTGTACTTCTCTAATGCCAACATCAAAGGTTCAGTCAGGGGCCAACTTAATTCCCTACCTTTTCCCACCAAGATGCTGAAACATCAGTATACAACATTTCATCCTGTTCTGCTTCTCAAAAAACAACATTAACTGTAGCAAAATATTATAGTTTAAAGTTCCATTTAGGGGCCACTTTTCTCCACATTCCAGCTCATAAAGCGGCCACCACTGATTACGATATTTTATCAATGTTTTCCTGTTCACACTTCCACCGGCAGATCCTCCAATATCTTTCCAGTGACTTAAAACACATCCTAACACACTTTTCTTTAAAATTTCACTGCTTGTTTGCCCCCCCAGTTTCCAGTTTACACTTTCAGAATACACATGTTACTTACAAAAGCGTATCACAAAACGTATCACTCACAAAAATACGGGCACGCAATATCTTTCAGTAGCGATGCCACAAAACTACTATTACCAGCAATATTGCCAAAATCACAGTAACAATAGTCAGAGTCAAATTCCACATGCGATAAGTCAGAAAACCGAACTGTGTAACACCGTAACGATATCTTTCTTATAACAATGCCACGAACCTACTATTACCACCAGGAAAATAGCCAAAATCGCAGTAACAAGAACCAGAGTTAAATACCATACTCCATGAGTCAGAAAACCGAAATAGACAACACAATTCCAGATGGACCTTAAAGCGAGCTCCTTCCTTAAGGTCCCCAAACATGTACTTATGGTGCTAACCACAAAGTATATACCAAACACTGCCTCGCAGAAGATCACCTTCTGACTTACAGACAGTTCCAGATGACCGGTCTACCAGAAAACCAAACCAGAATAGAGAATATACTCACTTACAATGATGGGGTCCTTGTCTGCCTCCGCAGTGATCCGGTGAGTCGAGGAGTCCCTCCGGGAAATCCCGGGGGTACCCTAGGGAGTCCTGTTCCCAGCGGGTCCTGCGGTCCGGCAGAGAGGTTGTCCCATCTGGGTCGCCAAATTCATTCAAAGATCGAAGCCGAAATTCCTTTAAGTGGTATATTCTTTATTGCAGCGCTGGATGCACGGGGGATCTCTCCACCTGTCGTGCATACCCAAAGCAGAAAGCAGTCTTGAATTTATACAATCAATCTATCAATATTCTACAAGCACCTATACATACGCATTACCTATCCCCGCCTTCCCTCCCTTCTCATGCTAATTAGCCTTTTGGCACCTTGCGCCTGCGCAGAGCCTGCCAAGAATTGTGGGCAGGGGTCTTTGGGACGTGGGCAGGGGTCTTTGGGAGGAAGACCCCGAGTCTTCCTCACAGTGTACTTTTCACCTTTGGTCAGGAATCTGCTGAATTGGCATGTTTCTTAATTGCAAGAGCTGGTTGTTGCCAATTCTCCCGTTTGTTGTATCTTTATAATGAATTCCAATGTCCAGTTTCGAGAGTTATAGTCCTTACATTCGTTTCTCTGTCCGCCTGCCGCTTCCTTATCATGAGTTCCAGTGTCTTGTTTCGAGATACACAGTCCTTGTCTGGGGATTGTCCTTGCCTCCCCAATACCTCCTTAATCAATCCCCCCTTTTCTTTTCCCATGCAAATTCTTTTGCATCAGATACTTTCTTTATTTACAGTAACACAACAAAGCAGGCATCTAAACAACATGCACACAAATATTCCTAACACTACTAATACGATTAGAGCAATGAATACTTGTTTCAACCATTGGAAATTGGGCAACCAGGAGGTTAACTTAGTCCATAGTTCACTAAAACTCCATGAAAGATCATCTTTACTGATCTCATGTAGGATCCTGGTCTGCTTCCATCTTTCTTCCAGGTCGGTAGAGATCCTTCCACTCTGATCTACATACATACAACAACTTGTGTTTATTACTGTACAGACTCCCCCTTGAGTGGCCAGTAACAAGTCTAGGGCCATCCGATTTTGGAATACTACCTGTGATAAACTAGATATCTCTTCTTGTTGAGCCTTTATAGCATCCAGAATTTTGTTTTCTAACTTCTCTATAATTGCAGAAATATTAACTATTGCCTTTTCCAATTCACTCACTCCTAACCATGGGATAAACCATCGCACAAAACTATGAAAAGGGGTGTGTCTCTCTACCAATGGATTGTTAATTTTTCATCTGATTCTCCGGATATGATTTCTCAAGTAACCTCGAGGCACTACATCATGTACTGTCATATTGGGGACTGCCGCTCCAAGAGTGCAAGTTCCCTTCCAATTCTCAGGCAAGACCTTATGGGCTGTATCATTGCATAGCCAATACCACCCTTTTCCTTCTGGAACCGTCCAGCTGGTTGAATTTGCCCAGCCGCTAGTCGTACTAATATCAATTGTTCAATTACAAGATGTCTGATTTCCCACATAAGTAGTATCCGTATTTATACAATGCTGTTTTCCTATACCCTTACGCGGGTTACACCTTTGTACACATACATAATAGGATTCTAACGGCATGAAGCTACTCACTTCTAGTTCCAAAACTGCTTAATATTTTCGACCCCAAGATGTGTTTTCCCACAAATTAGTCCAAGATAAGTTTGCAGGCAAGGGAATCCCAATTAACGATACACCCTTATTCCCATGCTGTGGCAGACGGGTGCATACCCAACAGTTCGTCTTATTAGTTACTTGAGAAATTGTTTGTATTAAGGTCAGGTGTAAGTTCTCATCCCAAGTTGCCCACCCCAAATCCGAGAACCGCACCCCTGCAATCATTAGGATCTGGAAAACCGTAATTTTGTTGGTCCAATTGGAGTGGTGGTCCATATCCTCGCCGGGGCCTTCTTCACCCTTGAATTGTGGATCCAAGCTGCTTGCTTCTTAATCTTAATGGCGGTGTGTGTTGTCAGTAATACTTGGTATGGTCCCATCCACTTTCCTTCCATTTTTCCTGCACGGGTTGTCCTGAAAAAGTCTTTATATATATATAATCCCCGAGCTTAAAGGGGTGGATTGGTTGATCCAACCCTCTAGCCCTGGTCCCTAAAACAAATGTATGTACTTTATTTAATTGTTTCTGAAGTTCAGTTATATAAGCATATAAATATTCTGATCCTAACTGCGTTAGGTCCTCTCCACTAAATAGAAATTGCTATGGCCTTCCATATAAGATTTTGAAGGGACTCAAATTTCCTTTTATTCTAGGTTTAACTCTAATTCCAAGTAATGCTAAAGGGAGGGATTGAGGCCATGACAAATTAGCTTCTTATCCAATTTTAGCTATTTATTGTTTAATTAAATGGTTCATTTTTTCTACCTGTCCACTTGCCTGTGGTCTATAAGGAGTATGCAGTTGCCAATCTATCTTTAGAATCTTACTTATCTGGTCTACCACTTGTGCACAAAAATGTGAAACTCTATCAGAAGACATTGCTACTAGAATCCCAAAGCATGGTATTATTTCATTTAACAAGACTTTAACCACTTCTCTTGCTTTGTTTGTTCGACAGGGAAAGGCTTCAGGCCTTCCTGAAAACGTGTCAGTCAGAACCAGTAAATAATGATACCCCCCTTTTCTAGGGAGTTCTGAAAAATCAATTTGCCACTGTTGCCCCGAATAATTTCCTTTACCGATTATTCCAAATTTTATTCTATGCTTGGTATTGGGGTTATTGTGTAAGCAAATGCTACATTGTTGAGTTACTTGTTTTATCATATCGTCCCACTAATGTCTGACTCGGGCTCTTATGCAGTGTGCCAGCTCCCCAATGCATTTTATTGTGTTCTGTAAGAACTATGGGCCATGTCAAACTAGAGGGTATTACTATGTGGTTATCTTTTAAATATACTCATCCATCTGGTTTCATTTTACCTTTCAAATCTTCAATTAATTTTAAGTCTTCTTTTGTATAATTTGGATATAGTTTGGATTTTACCGTCTGGTATCAAAGACAATGCCTTCACCTCAGTTATTTCAGCTGCCTGCTTAGCCTCTGCCAATCGATTTTCCAATTTCAAAATCGGTGTTCCCCTTTTGGTGTCCCTGACAATGCATGACAGCTACCTTTTCTGGTTGTTTTACAGCCTCTAACAATTTTAAAATTTCTTCAGCATACTTTGTGTTTTCACTGAGCGGTCAGCAATCCATGTTCTTTCCAAATTGCTCCATGAGCATGTACCACGCCGAATGTATATTTAGAATCTGTCCAAATATTTACCCTTTTTCCCGCTGCCAGTCCCAATGCTCTCGTGAGAGCAACTATCTCCGCCTTTTGAGCTGATGTTCCAGGGGGTAAAGGCTTAGACTCGATTACCTGCTGAGTAGTTGTTATAGCATATCCAGCTTTACGTTGTCTTTGCGTAACAAAACTGCTCCCATCCGTGAACCAAGTTTCTTCCGCGTCTTCCATGGGCTCCTCCTTAAGGTCTGGTCGGCTGGAATACACAGTCTCTAGAGTTTCTAAACAATCGTGAATCACAGCTTGTGCCGGAGCATCACTAAGAAAAGAGGCTAGATTCACAATATGAATTATCACAATTTCCACGTCGTCCTGTTCTACCAATATTGCTTGATATTTCAAAATCATCAATTCTTGTTTAAGTTGTTTAAAGACTTTTTGTGCTTCTCCAGTCCAGACTAACTTTGACTGGTTAATCTTTATCAATTCACATAGAGGCTTTACCAATAGTCCATAATTATAAATCCAAAGGCGACACCAACCTGTCATTCCTAAAAAGGTTTGTAGCTCCTTTACCATTTGAGGTTCTGGAGTCCGGCAAATGACTTCCTTATGTTCAGTTCCTAGTTCTCGTTGTCCTTCCGAAATGTCAAATCCCAGATAGGTCACACTTTGTTGAGCCAGCTGGACTTTCTGTCAAGAGACTTGATATCCATTTAAACCCAGAAAATTAAGACGACTTATAGTCCATTGAATACAACTCCCTTTAGTCTCGGTAGCTATTAAGAGATCATCTACATA
Source organism: Aythya marila (assembly GCF_965140915.1). Classification (NCBI taxonomy): domain Eukaryota; kingdom Metazoa; phylum Chordata; class Aves; order Anseriformes; family Anatidae; genus Aythya; species Aythya marila. The sequence continues at coordinate 66,438 of NW_028137417.1, read as the reverse complement.
TTGTAACAAAGCACCTTCAGTGTCCGGAGGTATCCATGTTTCGAGTTCCCTTGCTAATTGGTTTCCAAAAATAGTGGGGCTATTCTTGAATCCTTGAGGTAGTAATGTCCACGTAAGCTGCGTCTTTCTGCCTGAATCGGGATTTTCCCATTCAAAGGCGAATAGGTTTTGGCTTTCTGTGGCTAAGCCTAGGCAGAAGAAGGCATCTTTTAAATCCAGTACGGTAAACCAGACTTGACTATTCTTTAATTTAGTCAGCAAAGTATAAGGGTTTGCCACTACTGGATGTATATGCTCAGTGATTTTATTTATGGCCCTCAAATCCTGAACTAGCCTATAGCTTTTTCATCTGCCTTTTTAATTGGCAATATGGGTGCATTGTATTCTGATTCGCATTCAATCAATAATCCATACTGTAAAAACTGATCAATTATCTCTTTAATTCCTTTCCTATCTTCTATCCTCAAAGGATATTACTTAACCTTAACGGGTTTCTCTCCTGGCTTTAATTTAATAATTATTGAGGTCACATTTTTAGCTCTTCCAGGGACTTCGGTAGCCCAAACTCCTGGACATACTTGATCTGTGATCTCTAAAGGTATTTCACTTTTAGGGTCAGTTTGTATTAGTGCCAAGCTTAACACATTTATTAGTTGTTCTTCTCCTGTTCTTAATTCCATTTTCCCTTTTTCAAAGACAATTTCTGCTCCTACTTGCTCTAATAAATCTCTACCTAAGAGTGCCCATGAGGAGCTAGGCATAGATAAAAATCTGTGTATGCCCCATTGTTTCCCTAACTTGTACTTCAAAGGTTCCCAAAAATAAGCCTTTTCGGTTACACCTTGTCCTGGTTTCAGTTAGAACAGAGTTAATTTTCTTCCTAGTAGCTGGGAGAATGCTATGTTTTGGCTTAGGATGAGAAGAGTGCTGATAACACCCCGATGTTTCAATTGTTGCAGAGCAATGCTTATACCAAGCTAAGGACATCTCAGCTTCTTGCTCTGTCCTGCCAACAGGCAGGCTGGGGGTGCAGTAAGAGCTGGGAGGGGACAGACCCAGGACAGGTGACCCAAACTAGCCAAAGGGGTATTCCATAGCATCTGACGTCAGGCTAAACAATACATAGGGGTGGCTAGCCAGGGGGAGGGGGCCGGACTGCTCGGGGTTAGGCTGGCCATCGGTCAGCGGGTGGTGAGCAATTGCATTGTGCATCACTTGTTTGTACACATTATTAGTAGTGGTACTATTATCATCATTGTATTATTATTATTATTATTATTTATTATTATTATTATTATTATTATTATTATTTTGTCTTATTAAACTGTCTTTATCTCAACTCACGGGCTTCACTTTCCATTTCTCTCCCCCGTCCCAGAGAGGGAGGGGGAGGGTGAGCGAACAGCTGCGTGGTGTTTAGCTGCCGGCCGGGTTAAACCACGACACACCTTTTACCCTAACATAATAATTCTGTGAAGGCATTAATGCTTGATTTAGAACTGAATACGTTGCCCCATAGCAATAAGAAATTTCACTTCCATTCCTCCCCTAGCTTCATTATAACCAGTGGAGGATCCGCTAGGGTAGATTCCCCAGGTCCCCGTTATTCCTGTTGAAATCAGGGGTTGATTACCCTAGGAAAAGGCTAGTCAATTTGTCCTCCAAAGCCAGGTCCAAACCGTTTTGTTTTATTTATTTATTTATTTATTTATTTATTTATTTTCATTACATTTCAGAGTTGGTCCAAAAATTCCATAGGGCTTTCTTTTAGACCTTGTTGGAAGCATATTCTCAATTCCCAATTCATCCAGGTTTTAGTATTTACTTAACCGTTCATAATTTTCAGGATGATTCGCGTCTTAGTGGGGGTCGGTCATGGGAATGCAATTGTCCACAGTTCCCTGAACGGTGCCATCAGCAAAACACAGGCCACAAAGGTGTAGAAACAGCCCCGACCCCCCTCCAAGACCATGGCCCCTATAGTGTACAAGCAGCTCCCAACCACCCACAGATGCAGGCCCCAACCCTTCTCAAAAGGGAGGCACCTAGAATGCATAAGCAACTCCCAACCAGCCTAAACATAGGTCCAAAAGTGCACAAGCAGCTCCCAACCCCCCTCAAATACAGACCCCAAAAGTGTACAAGTAGCTCCCCCCCTGAGACAGGACCCAAAGGTGTACAACCAGTTCCCAACACCCCTGAGACACAGGCCCCAACCGCCCCCCCAGACACAGCGACCCAAATTCTACAAGCAGCTCCCAACCCCTGCCAGGCAGGCCCCCTACCCTATACAAGCAGCTCCCAACCCTCCCCCCCTGCCCCGAGGGAGGCCTTCAAGGCCCCCACAAACACAGGCCCCTACAGTGTACAGGCAGCTCCCAGCCACCCCCAGATGCTGGCCCCAAAGTTGTACAAACAGCTCCCAGCCACCCTGCAGAAACAGATTCCTACATTGTACAAGCAGTTCCCAGCCCGCTAGACACAGGCCCTGACCCCCCACACATGCAGGCCCCAAAGGTGTACAAGCAGCTCCCACCCCTCCCCCAGACGCAGGTCCCAAGCCCCCCCCCCCAAACACAGGCCCCTACAACCAGCACCCAACCCCCTACCCCCGATGCCAGGCCCAAAGGTGTAGAAGCAGCTCCAAACCTCCTCCCTCAACCCAGGCTCCAACAGTGTACAAGCACCTCCCAACCAACCCTCCCCTTCCCCCCCCCCCGCCCCCTGACACAGGCTCCAAAGGAATACAAAGAGCTCCCACCCCTCCCCCAGATGCAGGTCTCAACCCCCCCCCCGCCCCCAGAAGCAGGCCCCAAAGGTGTAGAGTCAGCTCCCAACCCCCTCAATGCCGGCCCCAAGGGTCTACAAGCAGCTCCCCCCTTGCCCCCAGATACCGGCCCCCAGACACAGACCCCAAAAGCCTAATCACAGGCCCTGAACTCTAGAGGCAGGCTCCAAAACCCAGGACAAAGCCCCACTGGTTCGAGACAGGGCCCAAATCCCAGACACAGGCCCCAAACGCTAAACATATGCCAAAAAAAGTATTAGTGCTGGTGCCAAATGTTACAGACAGGCCCAAAAGCCCGAGATGCTCAAGGCTGAGACGTAACTTGGCTTTCTGAATTACTGGAAAACAGCTTTCATTCTCAGATAATTGTGTGCAGGCTAGATAGGATGGGGCTTCAGGCACCTCTTCACCTGAGGAAACACACTGCCATCAGGCACCGCTGTGCCAGACAAGCTTGTTCTGCTAGAACACCCTACTCAGATGCACTGTGGCATTCAAGTGAACTGCTTTCATGCAAATATAACGACTGATGTTACAACCCACCTTGCCTGTGGCACCTGATGAACAGAAGAGTAAGCCACCGCAGCGCTTCAAAACCATCCCTGCACGTGCCGCTCCTTGTCGCTCTCTGGCCTTATCTCATATCCTTATCCACTTCTGTGGAGAGCCTGCCACGGCACCTGCAAAGCAAGACGGACACCTTTCATAGTCACCTTGTGCTACTTGGTCGTTCTGCTCCAACCCAGCTCATGACCAGCCCCTCTTCTTACACAGCTCTTCAGAGTGCAGTTTGCTCCTTTGAGCCTGTGCGAGACACCTGTGAAAGAAAAAGAAACGCATAGGCCGATGCAGCATCCAAAGACACAGCACAACTAGGTAAGTTACTCTCATCTGCTCCCTTACCTCTGCCGCTTACCAGCCCCCGAGGCAGATGCTTCAATCTACCCTCTTCAAACAGCTACAACACCTCTAAAAGACAAAGAGGGGATGCCTAGAGGAACAGTGAGACCTACAACACAACAACTGCTACATCTGTTCCTCACTCACCTTGCCAGAGGCAGCTCTGCGTGTGACATCCCAGGTTGTACACTGCGTTACCTAACCCTTACCGTAACCCTTACCCTAAACCTTCTCACCCTTACCATTACCCAAATCCTTACCTTTACTTTTTCCTTACCCTTACTCTTTCCTTTAACCATAACCTTACCCTTACCCTATACCTTACTCCAACCCTTCCCCTTACCTTCCCCTTCCCCTTACACTTAACCTAACCCTTACCCTTCTGCTTCCCCTAAAACATATCCTAACACATTCCCTTACCCTTACACTTACCCTAACCCTTTCTATTACCCTTACACTTACTCTTGCCCTAATCCTTGCTTGCACCCTTACACTTATCCTAACCCTTACCCTTACCCATACTCAAACCCTTACTCTAACCCTTACCCTGACCCGTACCCTTACCCTTACCCTTAACCTAAGCCTAAACCTTAAACCTTACTTTAAAGCTTACCCTTTCTGCTACACTTACCCTTAGCCGAAATCTAAACCTTACACTTACCCTTAGCCTAACCCTCACCCTTACCATTACCCATACCCTTATTCTTACCCTTACCGTAACCCTTACCTTTACACTTACGGTTACCATTAACCTTACCCTTACCCTAACATTTATCCTTAACCTAACCCTTACCCTAAACCTTACCCCAACCCTTACCCTGACCCTTACATTGACCCTAACCCTTACCCTAAAACTTACACTTACTCTTAACCTTAACCTTACCCTTAACATTCACCTAATACTTACGCATACGTTTTCCTGACTTTAACCCTAAAACTAACCCTAACCATTACCCTAACATTTAACCTTACCCTAACCCTAACCGTAACTCTAACCCTTACCCTGACCTGTACCCTTACCCTTACCCTTACCCTTATACTTACCCTAATTCTTACCCATACCCTAACACATATTTGTACCCTTAACCTTACCGTTACCCTTAACCTTACCCTTACCCTTACTCTATCCGTTACCCTTACGCTTACCCTTAACATAAACCTTACCCTTGACCTTACCCTTACCATAAGCCATACAACAACACTTACATGTACACTTACGCTTGCACTTACCCTAGCAATTACTCGTACAATTACCCTTAACCTTACTATTAAGCTAACCCTAAACCTTACCCTTATCCTAACACTTACCCTTATCCTAAACCTTACCCTTTCTGCTACACTTACCCTTTGCCTAATTCTAAACCTTACCCGAACCCTCACCCCTACCTAAATCTAACTAAAATCTAACCATTACCCTAACGCCTCACCCTTACAATATACATATTTTTACCCTTTACCCCAACCCTTACCTTGACCCTTACATTAACCCTAATCCTTACACTAAACCTTACACTTACTCTTAACCTTAACCTTAGCTGTAACCTAATACTTACTCTTACGTTTCCCTCACCCTAACCCTAAAATTAACCCTAACCATTACCCTAACACTTACCCTTACCCTAACCCTTACTCTAACCCTTACAATTACCCGTACTTTTACACATACCCTTACACTTACCCTTACTCTTAAACTTACACTAACCCTTACCCTTAACTAAATCTAACCCTTACAGTAAACATCATCCTTACCCTTACCATTATCCCTTCTCTTACCCTTATCCTAAACATTTCCCAAACCCTTACCCTTACATTAAACCTAACCCTTACCATAACTCTTAACCTTATCCTTAAACTTAACCTAATACTTACCCTTCCGTTTCCCTCACCCTAAACCTAAAATTAGCCTAACCATTACCCTAACACTTACCCTTACTCTAACCCTTACCCTGAACTTAAGTGGAAGTGTTAGGATAACGTTAACCTTAAGGGTGACCCTTAAGCTTATCCTTAATGTTTATGGTTAGGTTAAGAGTAATTGTACGAGTAATTACTAGGATAAGTGTAAGCGTAAGTGTACATGTAAGTGTTGATGTATGGCTTATGGTAAGGGTAAGGTAAAGGGTAAGGTTTATGTTAAGGGAAAGTGTAAGAGTAACGGATAGAATAAGGGTAAGTGTAACGGTTAAGTGTTAGGGTAATGGTTAGGGTTAATTTTAGGATTAGGGTGAGAAAAATGTAAGGTTAAGTACTAGCTTAAGGTTAAGGGTAAGGTTAAGGTTAAGAGTAAGTGTAAGGTTTAGGTTAAGGGTTAGGGTTAATGTAAGGTTCAGGGAAAGGTTTGGGGTAAGGTTTAGGGTTAGGTTCAGCTTAAGGGTAAGGGTTGGGGTAAGGTTAAGGGTATGGATAAGGATAAGTGTAAGGGATAGGGTAAGGGTAAGGGTTAGCGTAAGGGTAAGATTAATGGTAAGGTTTATGTTAAGGGTAAGCGTAAGGGTAACGGATAGAGTAAGGGTAAGGGTAACGGTAAGGTTAAGGGTACAAATATGTGTTAGGGTATGGGTTATGGTATGGGTAAGAGTTAGGGTAACGTAAGGGTAAGGGTGAGTGTAAGGGTATGGGTCAGGGTAAGGGTTAGAGTAAGGGTTAGGGTTAGGGTAAGGGTAAGTGTTAGAATAATGGTTAGGGTTAATTTTAGGGTTAGGGTGAGGGAAACGTAAGGGTAAGTATTGGGTTAAGGTAAGGGTAAGTGTAAGGTTTAGATTTAGGCTAATGGTAAATATAGCAGAAAGGGTAAGGTTTACGATAAGGGTAAGTGTTAGGGTAAGGGTAAGGTTTAGGGTAACATAAAGGGTAAGGATTACGGTAAGGGTAAGGGTATGGGTAGAATTTGTTAGAATATGGCTTATGGTAAGGGTAAGGTTTAGGGTAAGAGTAAGTGTAAGTGTATGTGTAAGGGTACGGGTCATTGTAAGGGTTAGAGTAAGGGTTAGGGTAAGGGTAGGTGTTAGGGTAATAGTTAGGGTTAATTTTAGGGTTAGGTTGAGGGAAACGGAAGGGTAAGTATTAGGTTAAGGTTAAGGGTAAGGTTAAGGTTAAGAGTAAGTGTAAGTTTTAGGGTAAGGGTAAGGGTTAATGTAAGGGTCAGGGTAAGGGTTAAGGTAAGGTTTAGGGTTAGAGTTAGGTTAAGGTTAAGTTTTAGGGTAAGGGTAAGTTATATGTATAAGGATAAGTGTAAGGGTAAGTGTTAGGGTAAGTGTAAGGATAAGGATAAGTGTACAAGTCAGGGTAAGGTTTAGAGTTAGGATTAGGGTTTGGGTTAGGGTAAGGGTAAGTGTTAGGGTAATGGTTAGGGTTAATTTTAGGTGTATGGTGACGGATAAGAAAGGGTAAGTAGTAGGTTAAGGTTAAGCGTAAGGTTAAGGTTAAGAGTAAGTGTAAGTTTTAGGGTACGGTTTAGGGTTAATGTAAGGGTCAGGGTAAGTGTTTGAGTAAGATTTAGGGTTAGGGTAAGAGTAAGTATATGGGTAATGGTAAGGGTAAGTGTTAGGGTTAGGGTAAGTGTAAGGTTTAGATTTAGGCTAAGGGTAAGTGTAGCAGAAAGGGTAAGGTTTACGGTAAGTGTAAGTGTAAGGATAAGGTTAAGGTTTAGGCTTACGTTAAGGGTAAGGGTAATGCTTTGGTAAGGGTAAGAGTAAGGGTAAAGGTAAGGGTTACGGTAAGGGTAAGGGTACTGGTAGAAGTATGTGTTAGAGTACGGCTTATGGTAAGGGTACAAGTAGCTCCCCCCCCAGAGACAGGACCCAAAGGTGTACAACCAGTTCCCAACACCCCTGAGACACAGGCCCCAACCGCCCCCCCAGACACAGCGACCCAAATTCTACAAGCAGCTCCCAACCCCTGCCAGGCAGGCCCCCTACCCTATACAAGCAGCTCCCAACCCTCCCCCCCCCCCCGAGGGAGGCCCCCAAGGCCCCCACAAACACAGGCCCCTACAGTGTACAGGCAGCTCCCAGCCACCCCCAGATGCTGGCCCCAAAGTTGTACAAACAGCTCCCAGCCACCCTGCAGAAACAGATTCCTACATTGTACAAGCAGTTCCCAGCCCGCTAGACACAGGCCCTGACCCCCCACACATGCAGGCCCCAAAGGTGTACAAGCAGCTCCCACCCCTCCCCCAGACGCAGGTCCCAAGCCCCCCCCCCCCAGACACAGGCCCCTACAACCAGCACCCAACCCCCTACCCCCGACGCCAGGCCCAAAGGTGTAGAAGCAGCTCCAAACCTCCTCCCTCAACCCAGGCTCCAACAGTGTACAAGCACCTCCCAACCAACCCTCCCCTTCCCCCCCCCCCCGCCCCCCGACACAGGCTCCAAAGGAATACAAAGAGCTCCCACCCCTCCCCCAGATGCAGGCCTCAACCCCCCCCCCGCCCCCAGAAGCAGGCCCCAAAGGTGTAGAGTCAGCTCCCAACCCCCTCAATGCCGGCCCCAAGGGTCTACAAGCAGCTCCCCCCTTGCCCCCAGATACCGGCCCCCAGACACAGACCCCAAAAGCCTAATCACAGGCCCTGAACTCTAGAGGCAGGCTCCAAAACCCAGGACAAAGCCCCACTGGTTCGAGACAGGGCCCAAATCCCAGACACAGGCCCCAAACGCTAAACATATGCCAAAAAAAGTATTAGTGCTGGTGCCAAATGTTACAGACAGGCCCAAAAGCCCGAGATGCTCAAGGCTGAGACGTAACTTGGCTTTCTGAATTACTGGAAAGCAGCTTTCATTCTCAGATAATTGTGTGCAGGCTGATTAAGGAGGTATTGGGGAGGCAAGGACAATCCCCAGACAAGGACTGTATATCTCGAAACAAGACACTGGAACTCATGATAAGGAAGCGGCAGGCGGACAGAGAAACGAATGTAAGGACTATAACTCTCGAAACTGGACATTGGAATTCATTATAAAGATACAACAAACGGGAGAATTAGCAACAACCAGCTCTTGCAATTAAGAAACATGCCAATTCAGCAGATTCCTGACCAAAGGTGAAAAGTACACTGTGAGGAAGACTCGGGGTCTTCCTCCCAAAGACCCCTGCCCACGTCCCAAAGACCCCAGCCCACAATTCTTGGCAGGCTCTGCGCAGGCGCAAGGTGCCAAAAGGCTAATTAGCATGAGAAGGGAGGGAAGGCGGGGATAGGTAATGCGTATGTATAGGTGCTTGTAGAATATTGATAGATTGATTGTATAAATTCAAGACTGCTTTCTGCTTTGGGTATGCACGACAGGTGGAGAGATCCCCCGTGCATCCAGCGCTGCAATAAAGAATATACCACTTAAAGGAATTTCGGCTTCGATCTTTGAATGAATTTGGCGACCCAGATGGGACAACCTCTCTGCCGGACCGCAGGACCCGCTGGGAACAGGACTCCCTAGGGTACCCCCGGGATTTCCCGGAGGGACTCCTCGACTCACCGGATCACTGCGGAGGCAGACAAGGACCCCATCATTGTAAGTGAGTATATTCTTTATTCTGGTTTGGTTTTCTGGTAGACCGGTCATCTGGAACTGTCTGTAAGTCAGAAGGTGATCTTCTGCGAGGCAGTGTTTGGTATATACTTTGTGGTTAGCACCATAAGTACATGTTTGGGGACCTTAAGGAAGGAGCTCGCTTTAAGGTCCATCTGGAATTGTGTTGTCTATTTCGGTTTTCTGACTCATGGAGTATGGTATTTAACTCTGGTTCTTGTTACTGCGATTTTGGCTATTTTCCTGGTGGTAATAGTAGGTTCGTGGCATTGTTATAAGAAAGATATCGTTACGGTGTTACACAGTTCGGTTTTCTGACTTATCGCATGTGGAATTTGACTCTGACTATTGTTACTGTGATTTTGGCAATATTGCTGGTAATAGTAGTTTTGTGGCATCGCTACTGAAAGATATTGCGTGCCCATATTTTTGTGAGTGATACGTTTTGTGATACGCTTTTGTAAGTAACATGTGTATTCTGAAAGTGTAAACTGGAAACTGGGGGGGCAAACAAGCAGTGAAATTTTAAAGAAAAGTGTGTTAGGATGTGTTTTAAGTCACTGGAAGGATATTGGAGGATCTGCCGGTGGAAGTGTGAACAGGAAAACATTGATAAAATATCGTAATCAGTGGTGGCCGCTTTATAAGCTGGAATGTGGAGAAAAGTGGCCCCTAAATGGAACTTTAAACTATAATATTTTGCTACAGTTAATGTTGTTTTTTGAGAAGCAGAACAGGATGAAATGTTGTATACTGATGTTTCAGCATCTTGGTGGGTAAAGGTAGGGAATTAAGTTGGCCCCTGACTGAACCTTTGATGTTGGCATTAGAGAAGTACAGGCTGGAGAAAGATAAAGGAAGTGTTAAAAGGGTTGTTGAAAGTGTTAAAGGTGTTTGAAGTTGAATGAGCAGGGAAAGAGGATGTAGGAATGTTAATAGTTCTGCCTCTGCCCGAGGCAGAGATCTTAAAATCATGGGTGTTAGCCCTTTAGGGCAAAGGGACCATGATCGGTCCGAGAGAGTTGTCACAGAAACAGAAAAGAGGTACACTCTTAAAACAACCTGAGTTCATGTGCGAGCTCAGATTGCTGATGGGACCGTTCAGGGAACTGTGGACAATTGCATTCCCCTGACCGACCCCCACTAAGACCCGAATCATCCTGAAAATTATGAACGGTTAAGTAAATACTAAAACCTGGATGAATTGGGAATTGAGAATATGCTTCCAACAAGGTCTAAAAGAAAGCCCTATGGAATTTTTGGACCAACTCTGAAATGTAATGAAAATAAATAAATAAATAAATAAATAAAACAAAACGGTTTGGACCTGGCTTTGGAGGACAAATTGACTAGCCTTTTCCTAGGGTAATCGACCCCTGATTTCAACAGGAATAACGGGGACCTGGGGAATCTACCCTAGCGGATCCTCCACTGGTTATAATGAAGCTAGGGGAGGAATGGAAGTGAAATTTCTTATTGCTATGGGGCAACGTATTCAGTTCTAAATCAAGCATTAATGCCTTCACAGAATTATTATGTTAGGGTAAAAGGTGTGTCGTGGTTTAACCCGGCCGGCAGCTAAACACCACGCAGCTGTTCGCTCCCCCTCCCCGTCCCTCTCTGGGACGGGAGAGAGAAATGGAAAGTGAAGCCCGTGAGTTGAGATAAAGACAGTTTAATAAGACAAAATAATAATAATAATAATAATAATAATAATAATAATAATAATAATAATAATAATAATAATAATACAATGATGATAATAGTACCACTACTAATAATGTGTACAAACAAGTGATGCACAATGCAATTGCTCACCACCCGCTGACCGATGGCCAGCCTAACCCCGAGCAGTCCGGCCCCCTCCCCCTGGCTAGCCACCCCTATGTATTGTTTAGCCTGACGTCAGATGCTATGGAATACCCCTTTGGCTAGTTTGGGTCACCTGTCCTGGGTCTGTCCCCTCCCAGCTCTTACTGCACCCCCAGCCTGCCTGTTGGCAGGACAGAGCAAGAAGCTGAGATGTCCTTAGCTTGGTATAAGCATTGCTCTGCAACAATTGAAACATCGGGGTGTTATCAGCACTCTTCTCATCCTAAGCCAAAACATAGCATTCTCCCAGCTACTAGGAAGAAAATTAACTCTGTTCTAACTGAAACCAGGACAAGGTGTAACCGAAAAGGCTTATTTTTGGGAACCTTTGAAGTACAAGTTAGGGAAACAATGGGGCATACACAGATTTTTATCTATGCCTAGCTCCTCATGGGCACTCTTAGGTAGAGATTTATTAGAGCAAGTAGGAGCAGAAATTGTCTTTGAAAAAGGGAAAATGGAATTAAGAACAGGAGAAGAACAACTAATAAATGTGTTAAGCTTGGCACTAATACAAACTGACCCTAAAAGTGAAATACCTTTAGAGATCACAGATCAAGTATGTCCAGGAGTTTGGGCTACCGAAGTCCCTGGAAGAGCTAAAAATGTGACCTTAATAATTATTAAATTAAAGCCAGGAGAGAAACCCGTTAAGGTTAAGTAATATCCTTTGAGGATAGAAGATAGGAAAGGAATTAAAGAGATAATTGATCAATTTTTACAGTATGGATTATTGATTGAATGCGAATCAGAATACAATGCACCCATATTGCCAATTAAAAAGGCAGATGAAAAAGCTATAGGCTAGTTCAGGATTTGAGGGCCATAAATAAAATCACTGAGCATATACATCCAGTAGTGGCAAACCCTTATACTTTGCTGACTAAATTAAAGAATAGTCAAGTCTGGTTTACCGTACTGGATTTAAAAGATGCCTTCTTCTGCCTATGCTTAGCCACAGAAAGCCAAAACCTATTCGCCTTTGAATGGGAAAATCCCGATTCAGGCAGAAAGACGCAGCTTACGTGGACATTACTACGTCAAGGATTCAAGAATAGCCCCACTATTTTTGGAAACCAATTAGCAAGGGAACTCGAAACATGGATACCTCCGGACACTGAAGGTGCTTTGTTACAATATGTAGATGATCTCTTAATAGCTACCGAGACTAAAGGGAGTTGTATTCAATGGACTATAAGTCGTCTTAATTTTCTGGGTTTAAATGGATATCAAGTCTCTTGACAGAAAGTCCAGCTGGCTCAACAAAGTGTGACCTATCTGGGATTTGACATTTCGGAAGGACAACGAGAACTAGGAACTGAACATAAGGAAGTCATTTGCTGGACTCCAGAACCTCAAATGGTAAAGGAGCTACAAAGCTTTTTAGGAATGACAGGTTGGTGTCGCCTTTGGATTTATAATTATGGACTATTGGTAAAGCCTCTATGTGAATTGATAAAGATTAACCAGTCAAAGTTAGTCTGGACTGGAGAAGCACAAAAAGTCTTTAAACAACTTAAACAAGAATTGATGATTTTGAAATATCAAGCAATATTGGTAGAACAGGACGACGTGGAAATTGTGATAATTCATATTGTGAATCTAGCCTCTTTTCTTAGTGATGCTCCGGCACAAGCTGTGATTCACGATTGTTTAGAAACTCTAGAGACTGTGTATTCCAGCCGACCAGACCTTAAGGAGGAGCCCATGGAAGACGCGGAAGAAACTTGGTTCACGGATGGGAGCAGTTTTGTTACGCAAAGACAACGTAAAGCTGGATATGCTATAACAACTACTCAGCAGGTAATCGAGTCTAAGCCTTTACCCCCTGGAACATCAGCTCAAAAGGCGGAGATAGTTGCTCTCACGAGAGCATTGGGACTGGCAGCGGGAAAAAGGGTAAATATTTGGACAGATTCTAAATATACATTCGGCGTGGTACATGCTCATGGAGCAATTTGGAAAGAACATGGATTGCTGACCGCTCAGTGAAAACACAAAGTATGCTGAAGAAATTTTAAAATTGTTAGAGGCTGTAAAACAACCAGAAAAGGTAGCTGTCATGCATTGTCAGGGACACCAAAAGGGGAACACCGATTTTGAAATTGGAAAATCGATTGGCAGAGGCTAAGCAGGCAGCTGAAATAACTGAGGTGAAGGCATTGTCTTTGATACCAGACGGTAAAATCCAAACTATATCCAAATTATACAAAAGAAGACTTAAAATTAATTGAAGATTTGAAAGGTAAAATGAAACCAGATGGATGAGTATATTTAAAAGATAACCACATAGTAATACCCTCTAGTTTGACATGGCCCATAGTTCTTACAGAACACAATAAAACGCACTGGGGAGCTGGCACACTGCATAAGAGCCCGAGTCAGACATTAGTGGGACGATATGATAAAACAAGTAACTCAACAATGTAGCATTTGCTTACACAATAACCCCAATACCAAGGATAGAATAAAATTTGGAATAATCGGTAAAGGAAATTATTCGGGGCAACAGTGGCAAATTGATTTTTCAGAACTCCCTAGAAAAGGGGGGTATCATTATTTACTGGTTCTGACTGACACGTTTTCAGGAAGGCCTGAAGCCTTTCCCTGTCGAACAAACAAAGCAAGAGAAGTGGTTAAAGTCTTGTTAAATGAAATAATACCATGCTTTGGGATTCTAGTAGCAATGTCTTCTGATAGAGTTTCACATTTTTGTGCACAAGTGGTAGACCAGATAAGTAAGATTCTAAAGATAGATTGGCAACTGCATACTCCTTATAGACCACAGGCAAGTGGACAGGTAGAAAAAATGAACCATTTAATTAAACAATAAATAGCTAAAATTGGATAAGAAGCTAATTTGTCATGGCCTCAATCCCTCCCTTTAGCATTACTTGGAATTAGAGTTAAACCTAGAATAAAAGGAAATTTGAGTCCCTTCAAAATCTTATATGGAAGGCCATAGCAATTTCTATTTAGTGGAGAGGACCTAACGCAGTTAGGATCAGAATATTTATATGCTTATATAACTGAACTTCAGAAACAATTAAATAAAGTACATACATTTGTTTTAGGGACCAGGGCTAGAGGGTTGGATCAACCAATCCACCCCTTTAAGCTCGGGGATTATATATATATAAAGACTTTTTCAGGACAACCCGTGCAGGAAAAATGGAAGGAAAGTGGATGGGACCATACCAAGTATTACTGACAACACACACCGCCATTAAGATTAAGAAGCAAGCAGCTTGGATCCACAATTCAAGGGTGAAGAAGGCCCCGGCGAGGATATGGACCACCACTCCAATTGAACCAACAAAATTACGGTTTTCCAGATCCTAATGATTGCAGGGGTGCAGTTCTCGGATTTGGGGTGGGCAACTTGGGATGAGAACTTACACCTGACCTTAATACAAACAATTTCTCAAGTAACTAATAAGACGAACTGTTGGGTATGCACCCATCTGCCACAGCATGGGAATAAGGGTGTATCGTTAATTGGGATTCCCTTGCCTGCAAACTTATCTTGGACTAATTTGTGGGAAAACACGTCTTGGGGTCGAAAATATTAAGCAGTTTTGGAACTAGAACTGAGTAGCTTCATGCCGTTAGAATCCTATTATGTATGTGTACAAAGGTGTAACCCGCCTAAGGGTATAGGAAAACAGCATTGTATAAATACGGATACTACTTATGTGGGAAATCAGACATCTTGTAATTGAACAATTGATATTAGTACGACTAGCGGCTGGGCAAATTCAACCAGCTGGACGGTTCCAGAAGGAAAAGGGTGGTATTGGCTATGCAATGATACAGCCCGTAAGGTCTTGCCTGAGAATTGGAAGGGAACTTGCACTCTTGGAGCGGTAGTCCCCAATATGACAGTACATGATGTAGTGCCTCGAGGTTACTTGAGAAATCATATCCGGAGAATCAGATGAAAAATTAACAATCCATTGGTAGAGAGACACACCCCTTTTCATAGTTTTGTGCGATGGTTTATCCCATGGTTAGGAGTGAGTGAATTGGAAAAGGCAATAGTTAATATTTCTGCAATTATAGAGAAGTTAGAAAACAAAATTCTGGATGCTATAAAGGCTCAACAAGAAGAGATATCTAGTTTATCACAGGTAGTATTCCAAAATCGGATGGCCCTAGACTTGTTACTGGCCACTCAAGGGGGAGTCTGTACAGTAATAAACACAAGTTGTTGTATGTATGTAGATCAGAGTGGAAGGATCTCTACCGACCTGGAAGAAAGATGGAAGCAGACCAGGATCCTACATGAGATCAGTAAAGATGATCTTTCATGGAGTTTTAGTGAACTATGGACTAAGTTAACCTCCTGGTTGCCCAATTTCCAATGGTTGAAACAAGTATTCATTGCTCTAATCGTATTAGTAGTGTTAGGAATATTTGTGTGCATGTTGTTTAGATGCCTGCTTTGTTGTGTTACTGTAAATAAAGAAAGTATCTGATGCAAAAGAATTTGCATGGGAAAAGAAAAGGGGGGATTGATTAAGGAGGTATTGGGGAGGCAAGGACAATCCCCAGACAAGGACTGTGTATCTCGAAACAAGACACTGGAACTCATGATAAGGAAGCGGCAGGCGGACAGAGAAACGAATGTAAGGACTATAACTCTCGAAACTGGACATTGGAATTCATTATAAAGATACAACAAACGGGAGAATTGGCAACAACCAGCTCTTGCAATTAAGAAACATGCCAATTCAGCAGATTCCTGACCAAAGGTGAAAAGTACACTGTGAGGAAGACTCGGGGTCTTCCTCCCAAAGACCCCTGCCCACGTCCCAAAGACCCCTGCCCACAATTCTTGGAAGGCTCTGCGCAGGCGCAAGGTGCCAAAAGGCTAATTAGCATGAGAAGGGAGGGAAGGCGGGGATAGGTAATGCATATGTATAGGTGCTTGTAGAATATTGATAGATTGATTGTATAAATTCAAGACTGCTTTCTGCTTTGGGTATGCACGATAGGTGGAGAGATCCCCCGTGCATCCAGCGCTGCAATAAAGAATATACCACTTAAAGGAATTTCGGCTTCGATCTTTGAATCAAGGCTAGATAGGATGGGGCTTCAGGCACCTCTTCACCTGAGGAAACACACTGCCATCAGGCACCGCTGTGCCAGACAAGCTTGTTCTGCTAGAACACCCTACTCAGATGCACTGTGGCATTCAAGTGAACTGCTTTCATGCAAATATAACGACTGATGTTACAACCCACTTTGCCTGTGGCACCTGATGAACAGAAGAGTAAGCCACCGCAGCGCTTCAAAACCATCCCTGCACGTGCCGCTCCTTGTCGCTCTCTGGCCTTATCTCATATCCTTATCCACTTCTGTGGAGAGCCTGCCACGGCACCTGCAAAGCAAGACGGACACCTTTCATAGTCACCTTGTGCTACTTGGTCGTTCTGCTCCAACCCAGCTCATGACCAGCCCCTCTTCTTACACAGCTCTTCAGAGTGCAGTTTGCTCCTTTGAGCCTGTGCGAGACACCTGTGAAAGAAAAAGAAACGCATAGGCCGATGCAGCATCCAAAGACACAGCACAACTAGGTAAGTTACTCTCATCTGCTCCCTTACCTCTGCCGCTTACCAGCCCCCGAGGCAGATGCTTCAATCTACCCTCTTCAAACAGCTACAACACCTCTAAAAGACAAAGAGGGGATGCCTAGAGGAACAGTGAGACCTACAACACAACAACTGCTACATCTGTTCCTCACTCACCTTGCCAGAGGCAGCTCTGCGTGTGACGTCCCAGGTTGTACACTGCGTTACCTAACCCTTACCGTAACCCTTACCCTAACCCTTCTCACCCTTACCATTACCCAAATCCTTACCTTTACTTTTTCCTTACCCTTACTCTTTCCTTTAACCATAACCTTACCCTTACCCTATACCTTACTCCAACCCTTCCCCTTACCTTCCCCTTCCCCTTACACTTAACCTAACCCTTACCCTTCTGCTTCCCCTAAAACATATCCTAACACATTCCCTTACCCTTAAACTTACCCTAACCCTTTCTATTACCCTTACACTTACTCTTGCCCTAATCCTTGCTTGCACCCTTACACTTATCCTAACCCTTACCCTTACCCTTACTCAAACCCTTACTCTAACCCTTACCCTGACCCGTACCATTTCCCTATCCCTTACCCTTATTCATACCATTACCCTTACCCTTAACCTTACCCTTACCCTAACACTTACCCTAACCCTTAACCTATCTGCTACACTTACCCTTTTCCTAAACATAAACCTTACCCTTACCCTTACCCTTAACCTAAGCCTAAACCTGAAACCTTACCGTAAAGCTTACCCTTTCTGCTACACTTACCCTTAGCCTAAATCTAAACCTTACGTTTACCCTTAGCCTAACCCTCACCCTTACCATTACCCATACCCTTATCCTTACCCTAACCCTTACCTTTACACTGACGGTTACCATTAACCTTACACTTACCCTAACACTTATCCTGAACCTAACCCTTACCCTAAACCTTACGCCAACCCTTACATTAACCCTAACCCTTACCCTAAACCTTACACTTACTCTTAACATTAACCTTACCCTTAACCTTTAGCTAATACTTAACCTTACGTTTTTCTCACCCTAACCCTATAATTAACCATAACCATTACGCTAACACTTAACCTTACCCTTACAATAAGCCATACAACAACACTTAAATGTACACTTACGCTTACAGTTACCGTAGGAATTACTCGTTCAATGACTCCTACCCTTACCCTTACACTTACCCTTACCCTTACCCTTCTCCATACCATTACCCTTACCCTAAACCTTACACTTACCCTTATCCTTACCCTAACCCTCACCCTTACCATTAACCATACCCTTACTCTTCTCCTTACCCTAAACCTTACCCCAACCCTTACCCTAACCCTTACATTAACCCTAACCCTTAACCTAAACCTTACACTTACTCTTAACCTTAACCTTACCCTTAAACTAATACATACCCGTACATTTCCCTCACCATAACCCTAATTTTAACAGTACCCATTACCCTAACACTTATCCTTACCTAACCCTAACCCTTACTCTAACCCTTACCCTGACCTGTACCCTTACACTTACCCTTACCCTTACACTTACCCTAACCCTTTCCCTTACCATTACCGATACCCTTACCCTTACCCTTACCCTTATCCTTACCATTACCCTTACCCTTAACCTAACCTTTATCCTAACACCCTTACCCTAATCCTACACCTTTCTGCTACACTTACCCTTAGCCTAAATCTAAACCTTACACGTACCCTTACCCTTTCCCTCACCCTTACCATTACCCATATCCTTACTCTTCCTTTTACCGTTATCATTAACCTTTACCTTACCCTATCCCTTACAATTATCCTTGTCCATACAACTTACCCTTACCCTAACACTTACCCTTAACCTAACTCTACACCTAAACCTTACCTGAAACCTTACCCTGACCCTTACATTAACCCTAACCCTTATCCTAAACCTTACTCTTAACCTTAACCTTACCCGTAACCTTAACCTAATCCTTACCCTTACGTTTCCCTCACCATAAGCCTAAAATTTACCCTAACCATTACCCTAACACCCTTACCCTAACCCTTACTCTAACCCTTACAATGACCCATACCCTTACACATACACTTACACTTACTCTTACCCTAAACCTTACCCTTACCCTAACACTTACCCTTATCGTAAACCTTACCCTTTCTGCTACACTTACCATTAGCCTAAATCTAAATCTTACACTTACCCTTACTTGAACCGAATACTTACCCTTACGTTTCCCTCACCCTAACCCTAAAATTAACCCTAACCATTATTCTAACCCTTACCCTCACCCATACCCTTACACTCACCCTTACCCTTACATTACCATAGCTCTTACCCATACCATAACCCATACCCTAACACATATTTGTACCCTTAACCTTACCGTTACCGTTACCCTTACCCTTACTCTATCCGTTACCCTTACGCTTACACTTAACATAAACATTACCATTAATCTTACCCTTACGCTAACCCTTACCCTTACCCTATCCCTTACACTTTTCCTTATCCAAACTCTTAACCTTACCCCAACCCTTACCCTTAAGCTGAACCTAACCCTAAACCTTACCCCAAACCTTTCCCTGAACCTTACATTAACCCTAACCCTTAACCTAAACCTTACACTTACTCTTAACCTTAACCTTACCCTTAACCTTAAGCTAGTACTTAACCTTACATTTTTCTCACCCTAATCCTAAAATTAACCCTAACCATTACCCTAACACTTAACCGTTACACTTACCCTTATTCTATCTGTTACCCTTACGCTTTCCCTTAACATAAACCTTACCCTTGACCTTACCCTTACCATAAGCCATACAACAACACTTAAATGTACACTTACGCTTACACTTACCCTAGCAATTACTCGTACAATTACCATTACCCTTAACCTAAGCCGAAACTTTAAACCTTACAGTAAACCTTACCCTTTCTGCTACACTTACACTTAGCCTAAATCTAAACCTTACACTTACCCTTACTGTAACCCTCACCCTTATCATTACCAATACCCTTACTCTTACCCTTACCCTAACCCTTACAATTACCCGTACTTTTACACATACCCTTACACTTACCCTTACTCTTAAACTTACACTAACCCTTACCCTTAACTAAATCTAACCCTTACAGTAAACATCATCCTTACCCTTACCATTATCCCTTCTCTTACCCTTATCCTAAACGTTTCCCAAACCCTTACCCTTACATTAAACCTAACCCTTACCATAACTCTTAACCTTATCCTTAAACTTAACCTAATACTTACCCTTATGTTTCCCTCACCCTAAACCTAAAATTAGCCTAACCATTACCCTAACACTTACCCTTACTCTAACGCTTACCCTGAACTGTACCCTTACACTTCCACTTACCCACTTAAGTGTAAGAGTTAGGATAACGTTAACCTTAAGGGTGACCCTTTAGCTTATCCTTAATGTTTATGGTTAGGTTAAGAACAAGGGTAATGGTTTGGTAAGGGTAAGGTTAAGGGTAATTTTACGAGTAATTGCTAGGGTAAGTGTAAGCGTAAGTGTACATGTAAGTGTTGTTGTATGGCTTATGGTAAAGGTAAGGTCAAGGGTAAGGTTTATGTTAAGGGTAAGCGTAAGGGTAAGGGATAGAGTAAGGGTAAGGGTAAGGTTAAGGGTAACGGTAAGGTTAAGGGTACAAATATGTGTTAGGGTATGGGTTATGGTATGGGTAAGAATTAGGGTAAGTATAAGGGTAAGGGTCAGGGTAATGGTAAGAGTAAGGGTTAGGGTTAGGGTAAGGTTAAGTGTTAGGGTAATGGTTAGGGTTAGTTTTACGGTTAAAGTCAGGAAAATGTATGCGTAAGTATTAGGTGAATGTTAAGGGTAAGGTTAAGGTTAAGAGTAAGTGTAAGGTTTAGGGTAAGGGTTAGGGTTAATGTAAGGGTCAGGGTAAGGGTTGGGGTAAGGTTTAGGGTAAGGGTTAGGTTACGAATAAGTGTTAGGGTAAGGGTAAGGTTAATGGTAACCGTAAGTGTAAGGGTAAGGGTTAGGGTAAGGGGAAGAGTAAGGGGAAGGGGAAGTCTAAGGGTCCGGGTCAGGGTAAAAGTTGGAGTAAGGGTTAGGGTTAAGGTTCGGTAAGGATAAGTGTTAGGGTAATGGTTACGGTTAATTTTAGGGTTACGGTGAGGGAAACGTAAGGGTATGTATTAGTTTAAGGGTAAGGTTAAAGTTAAGATTAAGTGTAAGGTTTAGGTTAAGGGTTAGGGTTAGAGTAAGGGTTAGGGTTAGGGTTAGGGTAAGGGTTAGGGATAATGTAAGGGTCAGGGTAAGGGTTGGGGTAAGGTTTAGTTTAAGGGTAAAAGTAAGTATAATGGTAAGGGTAAGAGTGAAGGTTAGGGTAATGGTTAGATTTAGGTAAGGGTGAGGGTTAGGGTAAGGTTTAGAATTAGGCAAAGGGTAAGTGTAGCAGAAAGGGTAAGGTTTAGGATAAGGGTAAGTGTTAGGATAAGGGTAAGGTTTAGGGTTAGCTTAATAGTAAGGTTAAGGGTAATTGTACGAGTAATTGCTAGGGTAAGTGCAAGCGTAAGTGTACATGTAAGTGTTGTTGTATGGCTTATGGTAAGGGTAAGGTCAAGGGTAAGGTTTATGTTAAGGGTAAGCGTAAGGGTAACGGATAGAGTAAGGGTAAGGGTAAGGTTAAGGGTAACGGTAAGGTTAAGGGTACAAATATGTGTTAGGTTATGGGTTATGGTATGGGTAAGAATTAGGGTAAGTATAAGGGTAAGGGTAAGTGTAAGGGTACAGGTCAGGGTAAGGGTTAGAGTAAGGGTTAGGGTTAGGGTTAGGGTAAGGTTAAGTGTTAGGGTAATGGTTAGGGTTAGTTTTAGGGTTAAAGTCAGGAAAACGTATGCGTAAATATTAGGTTAATGTTAAGGGTAAGGTTAAGGTTAAGAGTAAGTGTAAGGTTTAGGCTAAGGGTTAGGGTTAATGTAAGGGTCAGGGTAAGGGTTGGGGTAAGGTTTAGGGTAAGGGTTAGGTTCAGGATAAGTGTTAGGGTAAGGGTAAGGTTAATGGTAACCGTAAGTGTAAAGGTAAGGGTTAGGGTAAGGGTAAGAATAAGGGTATGGGTAATGGTAAGGGTGAGGGTTAGGCTAAGGGTAAGTGTAAGGTTTAGATTTAGGCTAAGGGTAAGTGTAGCAGAAAGGGTAAGGCTTAAGGTAAGGGTAAGTGTTAGGATAAGGGTAAGGTTTAGGGTTAGGTTAAGGGTATGGGATCGGGTAAGGGTAAGGGTAAGGGTAAGGGTAAGGGTAAGGGTAAGGGTAAGGGTTATGGTAAGGGTACGGGTACGGGTAGAAGTATGTGTTAGAGTATGGGTTATGGTAAAGGTAAGGGTTAGGGTAAGGGTAAGTGTTGGGGTAATGGTTAGGGTTAATTTTAGGGTTAGGGTGAGGGAAAAGTAAGGGTAAGTATTAGGTTAAGGTTAAGGGTAAAGTTAAGGTTAAGTGTAAGTTTTAGGGTAAGAGTTAATGTAAGGGTCAGGGTAAGGGTTCAGGTAAGGTTTAGGGTTAGGGTTAGGTTAAGGTTAAGTGTTAGGGTAAGCGTAAGTAGTATGGATAAGGATAAGTGTAAGGGATAGGGTAAGGGTAAGTGTTAGGGTAAGGGTAAGGTTAATGGTAACCGTAAGTGTAAGGGTAAGGGTTAGGGTAAGGGGAAGAGTAAGGGGAAGGGGAAGGGGAAGTCTAAGGGTCCGGGTCAGGGTAAAAGTTAGAGTAAGGGTTAGGGTTAGGGTTCGGTAAGGATAAGTGTTAGGGTAATGGTTACGGTTAATTTTAGGGTTATGATGAGGGAAACGTAAGGGTGTGTATTAGTTTAAGGGTAAGGTTAAAGATAAGATTAAGTGTAAGGTTTAGGTTAAGGGTTAGGGTTAGAGTAAGGGTTAGGTTTAGGGTAAGGGTTAATGTAAGGGTCAGGGTAAGGGTTGGGGTAAGGTTTAGTTTAAGGGTAAAAGTAAGTATAATGGTAAGGGTAAGAGTGAAGGTTAGGGTAATGGTTAGATTTAGGTAAGGGTGAGGGTTAGGGTAAGGTTTAGAATTAGGCAAAGGGTAAGTGTAGCAGAAAGGGTAAGGTTTAGGATAAGGGTAAGTGTTAGGATAAGGGTAAGGTTTAGGGTTAGCTTAATAGTAAGGTTAAGAGTAATAGTACGAGTAATTGCTAGGGTAAGTGCAAGCGTAAGTGTACATGTAAGTGTTGTTGTATGGCTTATGATAAGGTTTAGGTTAAGGTTAAGGTTTATGTTAAGTGTAAGTGTAAGGGTAACGGAGACAGTAAAGGTAAGGGTAAGGGTAACGGTAAGGTTAAGGCTACAAGTACGTGTTAGGGTATGGGTTATGGTAAGGGTAAGGGTTAGGGTAAGGGTAAGTGTTGGGGTAATGGTTAGGGTTAATTTTAGGGTTAGGGTGAGGGAAACGTAAGGGTAAGTGTTAGTGTAATGGTTAAGGGTAAGGTTAAGAGTAAGTGTAAGTTTTAGGGTAAGGGTTAGGGTTAATGTAAGGTTCAGGGTAAGGGTTGGGGTAAGGTTTAGGGTTAGGGTTAGGTTAAGGGCAAGATTACCCTTAAAATTACCCTTGCCCCTAAGATTAGGGCAAGGGTAAGGGCATGGATAAGGATAAGTGTAAGTGTTAGGGTAAGGGTAATGTTAAAGGTAACAGTAAGTGTAAGGAGAAGGGTTAGGGTAAGCGTAAGGGTAAGAGTATTGGTAATGATAAGGGTGAGGGTTACAGTAGGGGTAAATGCAAGGTTTAGATTTAGGCTAAGGGTAAGTGTAGCAGAAAGGGTAAGGTTTACTGTAAGGTTTCGGCTTAGGTTAAGGGTAAGGGTAACGGTAAGGGTAATTGTACGAGTAATTTTAGGGTTAGGGTAAGGTTAAGTGTTAGGGTAATGGTTAGGGTTAATTTTAGGGTTAGGGTGAGGGAAACGTAAGGGTAAGTATTAGGTTACAGCTAAGGTTAAGGTTAAGAGTAAGTGTAAGGTTTAGGGTAAGGGTAAGTGTTAGGATAAGGGTAAGGTTTAGGGTTAGGTTAAGGGTAAGGGATAGGGTAAGGGATTGGGTAAGGGATAGGGTAAGAGTAAGGGTAAGGGTAAGGGTAAGGGTAAGAGTAAGAGTTAGGGTAACGGAAAGCGTAAGGGTACGGGTGGAAGTATGTGTTAGAGTATGGGTTATGATAAGGGTAAGGGTTAGGGTAAGAGTAAGTGTAAGGGTATGTGTAAGTGTACGGGTCACTGTAAGTGTTAGAGTAAGGGTTATGTTAGGGGTAACTGTTAGGGTAATGGTTAGGGTTAATTTTAGGGTTAGTGTGAGGAAAACGAAAAGGTAAGTATTAGGTTAAGGTTAAGAGCAAGTGTAAGGTTTAGGTTAAGGGTAAGGGTTAATGTAAGCGTCCTGGAAAGGGTTCAGGTAAGGTTTAGGGTTAGAGTTAGGTTAGGGTTAAGTGTTAGGAAAAGGGTAAGTTGTATGTATAAGAATAAGTGTGAGAGTAAGGGTATTGGTAATGATAAGGGTGAGGGTTAAGGATAAGGTATAAGGATAAGAGTATTTTAATTTTTTAATTCAATTAATTTTAAATTAAATTTTTTTAATTTACTTAATTAATATTTTAATTGTACGAGTAATTGTTAGGGTAAGTTTAAGCGTAAGTGTACATTTAAGTGTTGTTGTATGGCTTATTTTAAGGGTAAGGTTAAGTGTTAGCGTAATGGTTATGGTTAATTATAGGGTTAGGGTGAGAAAAACGTAAGGTTAAGTATTAGCTTAAGGTTAAGGGTAAGGTTAATGTTAAGAGTAAGTGTAAGGTTTAGGGTAAGGGTTAGGGTTAATGTAAGGGTCAGGGTAAGGGTTGGGGTAAGGTTTAGGGTAAGGGTTAGGTTCAGGATAAGTGTTAGGGTAAGTGTAAGGTTAATGGTAACTGTAAGTGTAAAGGTAAGGGTTAGGGTAATGATAAGGGTATGGGTAATGGTAAGGGTGAGGGTTATGCTAAGAGTAAGTGTAAGGTTGAGATTTAGGCTAAGGGTAAGTGTAGCAGAAAGGGTAAGGTTTACGGTAAGGTTTAAGGTTTAGGGTTAGGTTAAGGGTACGGGTCAGGGTAAGGGTTAGAGTAAGGGTTTGAGTAAGGGTAAGGGTAAGGGTTAGGATAAGTGTAAGGGTGCAAGCAAGGATTAGGGCAAGAGTAAGCGTACGGGTAATAGAAAGGGTTAGGGTAAGTTTAAGGGTAAGGGAAAGTGTTAGGATATGTTTTAGGGGAAGCAGAAGGGTAAGGGTTAGGTTAAGTGTAAGGGGAAGGGGAAGGTAAGGGGAAGGGTTGGAGTAAGGTATAGGGTAAGGGTAAGGTTATGGTTAAAGGAAAGAGTAAGGGTAAGGAAAAAGTAAAGGTAAGGATTTGGGTAATGGTAAGGGTGAGAAGGGTTAGGGTAAGGGTTACGGTAAGGGTTAGGTAACGCAGTGTACAACCTGGGACGTCACACGCAGAGCTGCCTCTGGCAAGGTGAGTGAGGAACAGATGTAGCAGTTGTTGTGTTGTAGGTCTCACTGTTCCTCTAGGCATCCCCTCTTTGTCTTTTAGAGGTGTTGTAGCTGTTTGAAGAGGGTAGATTGAAGCATCTGCCTCGGGGGCTGGTAAGCGGCAGAGGTAAGGGAGCAGATGAGAGTAACTTACCTAGTTGTGCTGTGTCTTTGGATGCTGCATCGGCCTATGCGTTTCTTTTTCTTTCACAGGTGTCTCGCACAGGCTCAAAGGAGCAAACTGCACTCTGAAGAGCTGTGTAAGAAGAGGGGCTGGTCATGAGCTGGGTTGGAGCAGAACGACCAAGTAGCACAAGGTGACTATGAAAGGTGTCCGTCTTGCTTTGCAGGTGCCGTGGCAGGCTCTCCACAGAAGTGGATAAGGATATGAGATAAGGCCAGAGAGCGACAAGGAGCGGCACGTGCAGGGATGGTTTTGAAGCGCTGCGGTGGCTTACTCTTCTGTTCATCAGGTGCCACAGGCAAAGTGGGTTGTAACATCAGTCGTTATATTTGCATGAAAGCAGTTCACTTGAATGCCACAGTGCATCTGAGTAGGGTGTTCTAGCAGAACAAGCTTGTCTGGCACAGCGGTGCCTGATGGCAGTGTGTTTCCTCAGGTGAAGAGGTGCCTGAAGCCCCATCCTATCTAGCCTTGATTCAAAGATCGAAGCCGAAATTCCTTTAAGTGGTATATTCTTTATTGCAGCGCTGGATGCACGGGGGATCTCTCCACCTATCGTGCATACCCAAAGCAGAAAGCAGTCTTGAATTTATACAATCAATCTATCAATATTCTACAAGCACCTATACATATGCATTACCTATCCCCGCCTTCCCTCCCTTCTCATGCTAATTAGCCTTTTGGCACCTTGCGCCTGCGCAGAGCCTGCCAAGAATTGTGGGCAGGGGTCTTTGGGACGTGGGCAGGGGTCTTTGGGAGGAAGACCCCGAGTCTTCCTCACAGTGTACTTTTCACCTTTGGTCAGGAATCTGCTGAATTGGCATGTTTCTTAATTGCAAGAGCTGGTTGTTGCTAATTCTCCCGTTTGTTGTATCTTTATAATGAATTCCAATGTCCAGTTTCGAGAGTTATAGTCCTTACATTCGTTTCTCTGTCCGCCTGCCGCTTCCTTATCGTGAGTTCCAGTGTCTTGTTTCGAGATACACAGTCCTTGTCTGGGGATTGTCCTTGCCTCCCCAATACCTCCTTAATCAATCCCCCCTTTTCTTTTCCCATGCAAATTCTTTTGCATCAGATACTTTCTTTATTTACAGTAACACAACAAAGCAGGCATCTAAACAACATGCACACAAATATTCTTAACACTACTAATACGATTAGAGCAATGAATACTTGTTTCAACCATTGGAAATTGGGCAACCAGGAGGTTAACTTAGTCCATAGTTCACTAAAACTCCATGAAAGATCATCTTTACTGATCTCATGTAGGATCCTGGTCTGCTTCCATCTTTCTTCCAGGTCGGTAGAGATCCTTCCACTCTGATCTACATACATACAACAACTTGTGTTTATTACTGTACAGACTCCCCCTTGAGTGGCCAGTAACAAGTCTAGGGCCATCCGATTTTGGAATACTACCTGTGATAAACTAGATATCTCTTCTTGTTGAGCCTTTATAGCATCCAGAATTTTGTTTTCTAACTTCTCTATAATTGCAGAAATATTAACTATTGCCTTTTCCAATTCACTCACTCCTAACCATGGGATAAACCATCGCACAAAACTATGAAAAGGGGTGTGTCTCTCTACCAATGGATTGTTAATTTTTCATCTGATTCTCCGGATATGATTTCTCAAGTAACCTCGAGGCACTACATCATGTACTGTCATATTGGGGACTACCGCTCCAAGAGTGCAAGTTCCCTTCCAATTCTCAGGCAAGACCTTACGGGCTGTATCATTGCATAGCCAATACCACCCTTTTCCTTCTGGAACCGTCCAGCTGGTTGAATTTGCCCAGCCGCTAGTCGTACTAATATCAATTGTTCAATTACAAGATGTCTGATTTCCCACATAAGTAGTATCCGTATTTATACAATGCTGTTTTCCTATACCCTTAGGCGGGTTACACCTTTGTACACATACATAATAGGATTCTAACGGCATGAAGCTACTCAGTTCTAGTTCCAAAACTGCTTAATATTTTCGACCCCAAGACGTGTTTTCCCACAAATTAGTCCAAGATAAGTTTGCAGGCAAGGGAATCCCAATTAACGATACACCCTTATTCCCATGCTGTGGCAGATGGGTGCATACCCAACAGTTCGTCTTATTAGTTACTTGAGAAATTGTTTGTATTAAGGTCAGGTGTAAGTTCTCATCCCAAGTTGCCCACCCCAAATCCGAGAACTGCACCCCTGCAATCATTAGGATCTGGAAAACCGTAATTTTGTTGGTCCAATTGGAGTGGTGGTCCATATCCTCGCCGGGGCCTTCTTCACCCTTGAATTGTGGATCCAAGCTGCTTGCTTCTTAATCTTAATGGCGGTGTGTGTTGTCAGTAATACTTGGTATGGTCCCATCCACTTTCCTTCCATTTTTCCTGCACGGGTTGTCCTGAAAAAGTCTTTATATATATATAATCCCCGAGCTTAAAGGGGTGGATTGGTTGATCCAACCCTCTAGCCCTGGTCCCTAAAACAAATGTATGTACTTTATTTAATTGTTTCTGAAGTTCAGTTATATAAGCATATAAATATTCTGATCCTAACTGCATTAGGTCCTCTCCACTAAATAGAAATTGCTATGGCCTTCCATATAAGATTTTGAAGGGACTCAAATTTCCTTTTATTCTAGGTTTAACTCTAATTCCAAGTAATGCTAAAGGGAGGGATTGAGGCCATGACAAATTAGCTTCTTATCCAATTTTAGCTATTTATTGTTTAATTAAATGGTTCATTTTTTCTACCTGTCCACTTGCCTGTGGTCTATAAGGAGTATGCAGTTGCCAATCTATCTTTAGAATCTTACTTATCTGGTCTACCACTTGTGCACAAAAATGTGAAACTCTATCAGAAGACATTGCTACTAGAATCCCAAAGCATGGTATTATTTCATTTAACAAGACTTTAACCACTTCTCTTGCTTTGTTTGTTCGACAGGGAAAGGCTTCAGGCCTTCCTGAAAACGTGTCAGTCAGAACCAGTAAATAATGATACCCCCCTTTTCTAGGGAGTTCTGAAAAATCAATTTGCCACTGTTGCCCCGAATAATTTCCTTTACCGATTATTCCAAATTTTATTCTATGCTTGGTATTGGGGTTATTGTGTAAGCAAATGCTACATTGTTGAGTTACTTGTTTTATCATATCGTCCCACTAATGTCTGACTCGGGCTCTTATGCAGTGTGCCAGCTCCCCAGTGCGTTTTATTGTGTTCTGTAAGAACTATGGGCCATGTCAAACTAGAGGGTATTACTATGTGGTTATCTTTTAAATATACTCATCCATCTGGTTTCATTTTACCTTTCAAATCTTCAATTAATTTTAAGTCTTCTTTTGTATAATTTGGATATAGTTTGGATTTTACCGTCTGGTATCAAAGACAATGCCTTCACCTCAGTTATTTCAGCTGCCTGCTTAGCCTCTGCCAATCGATTTTCCAATTTCAAAATCGGTGTTCCCCTTTTGGTGTCCCTGACAATGCATGATAGCTACCTTTTCTGGTTGTTTTACAGCCTCTAACAATTTTAAAATTTCTTCAGCGTACTTTGTGTTTTCACTGAGCGGTCAGCAATCCATGTTCTTTCCAAATTGCTCCATGAGCATGTACCACGCCGAATGTATATTTAGAATCTGTCCAAATATTTACCCTTTTTCCCGCTGCCAGTCCCAATGCTCTCGTAAGAGCAACTATCTCCGCCTTTTGAGCTGATGTTCCAGGGGGTAAAGGCTTAGACTCGATTACCTGCTGAGTAGTTGTTATAGCATATCCAGCTTTACGTTGTCTTTGCGTAACAAAACTGCTCCCATCCGTGAACCAAGTTTCTTCCGCATCTTCCATGGGCTCCTCCTTAAGGTCTGGTCGGCTGGAATACACAGTCTCTAGAGTTTCTAAACAATCGTGAATCACAGCTTGTGCCGGAGCATCACTAAGAAAAGAGGCTAGATTCACAATATGAATTATCACAATTTCCACGTCGTCCTGTTCTACCAATATTGCTTGATATTTCAAAATCATCAATTCTTGTTTAAGTTGTTTAAAGACTTTTTGTGCTTCTCCAGTCCAGACTAACTTTGACTGGTTAATCTTTATCAATTCACATAGAGGCTTTACCAATAGTCCATAATTATAAATCCAAAGGCGACACCAACCTGTCATTCCTAAAAAGCTTTGTAGCTCCTTTACCATTTGAGGTTCTGGAGTCCGGCAAATGACTTCCTTATGTTCAGTTCCTAGTTCTCGTTGTCCTTCCGAAATGTCAAATCCCAGATAGGTCACACTTTGTTGAGCCAGCTGGACTTTCTGTCAAGAGACTTGATATCCATTTAAACCCAGAAAATTAAGACGACTTATAGTCCATTGAATACAACTCCCTTTAGTCTCGGTAGCTATTAAGAGATCATCTACATATTGTAACAAAGCACCTTCAGTGTCCGGAGGTATCCATGTTTCGAGTTGCCTTGCTTATTGGTTTCCAAAAATAGTGGGGCTATTCTTGAATCCTTGACGTAGTAATGTCCACGTAAGCTGCGTCTTTCTGCCTGAATCGGGATTTTCCCATTCAAAGGTGAATAGGTTTTGGCTTTCTGTGGCTAAGCATAGGCAGAAGAAGGCATCTTTTAAATCCAGTACGGTAAACCAGACTTGACTATTCTTTAATTTATTCAGCAAAGTATAAGGGTTTGCCACTACTGGATGTATATGCTCAGTGATTTTATTTATGGCCCTCAAATCCTGAACTAGCCTATAGCTTTTTCATCTGCCTTTTTAATTGGCAATATGGGTGCATTGTATTCTGATTCGCATTCAATCAATAATCCATACTGTAAAAATTGATCAATTATCTCTTTAATTCCTTTCCTATCTTCTATCCTCAAAGGATATTACTTAACCTTAACGGGTTTCTCTCCTGGCTTTAATTTAATAATTATTAAGGTCACATTTTTAGCTCTTCCAGGGACTTCGGTAGCCCAAACTCCTGGACATACTTGATCTGTGATCTCTAAAGGTATTTCACTTTTAGGGTCAGTTTGTATTAGTGCCAAGCTTAACACATTTATTAGTTGTTCTTCTCCTGTTCTTAATTCCATTTTCCCTTTTTCAAAGACAATTTCTGCTCCTACTTGCTCTAATAAATCTCTACCTAAGAGTGCCCATGAGGAGCTAGGCATAGATAAAAATCTGTGTATGCCCCATTGTTTCCCTAACTTGTACTTCAAAGGTTCACAAAAATAAGCCTTTTCAGTTACACCTTGTCCTGGTTTCAGTTAGAACAGAGTTAATTTTCTTCCTAGTAGCTGGTAGAATGCTATGTTTTGGCTTAGGATGAGAAGAGTGCTGATAACACCCCGATGTTTCAATTGTTGCAGAGCAATGCTTATACCAAGCTAAGGACATCTCAGCTTCTTGCTCTGTCCTGCCAACAGGCAGGCTGGGGGTGCAGTAAGAGCTGGGAGGGGACAGACCCAGGACAGGTGACCCAAACTAGCCAAAGGGGTATTCCATAGCATCTGACGTCAGGCTAAACAATACATAGGGGTGGCTAGCCAGGGGGAGGGGGCCGGACTGCTCGGGGTTAGGCTGGCCATCGGTCAGCGGGTGGTGAGCAATTGCATTGTGCATCACTTGTTTGTACACATTATTAGTAGTGGTACTATTATCATCATTGTATTATTATTATTATTATTATTATTATTATTATTATTATTATTATTATTATTATTTTGTCTTATTAAACTGTCTTTATCTCAACTCACAGGCTTCACTTTCCATTTCTCTCCCCCGTCCCAGAGAGGGAGGGGGAGGGGGAGCGAACAGCTGCGTGGTGTTTAGCTGCCGGCCGGGTTAAACCACGACACACCTTTTACCCTAACATAATAATTCTGTGAAGGCATTAATGCTTGATTTAGAACTGAATACGTTGCCCCATAGCAATAAGAAATTTCACTTCCATTCCTCCCCTAGCTTCATTATAACCAGTGGAGGATCCGCTAGGGTAGATTCCCCAGGTCCCCGTTATTCCTGTTGAAATCAGGGGTCGATTACCCTAGGAAAAGGCTAGTCAATTTGTCCTCCAAAGCCAGGTCCAAACCGTTTTGTTTTATTTATTTATTTATTTATTTATTTTCATTACATTTCAGAGTTGGTCCAAAAATTCCATAGGGCTTTCTTTTAGACCTTGTTGGAAGCATATTCTCAATTCCCAATTCATCCAGGTTTTAGTATTTACTTAACCGTTCATAATTTTCAGGATGATTCGGGTCTTAGTGGGGGTCGGTCAGGGGAATGCAATTGTCCACAGTTCCCTGAACGGTCCCATCAGCAATCTGAGCTCGCACATGAACTCAGGTTGTTTTAAGAGTGTACCTCTTTTCTGTTTCTGTGACAACTCTCTCGGACCGATCATGGTCCCTTTGCCCTAAAGGGCTAACACCCATGATTTTAAGATCTCTGCCTCGGGCAGAGGCAGAACTATTAACATTCCTACATCCTCTTTCCCTGCTCATTCAACTTCAAACACCTTTAACACTTTCAACAACCCTTTTAACACTTCCTTTATCTTTCTCCAGCCTGTACTTCTCTAATGCCAACATCAAAGGTTCAGTCAGGGGCCAACTTAATTCCCTACCTTTACCCACCAAGATGCTGAAACATCAGTATACAACATTTCATCCTGTTCTGCTTCTCAAAAAACAACATTAACTGTAGCAAAATATTATAGTTTAAAGTTCCATTTAGGGGCCACTTTTCTCCACATTCCAGCTTATAAAGCGGCCACCACTGATTACGATATTTTATCAATGTTTTCCTGTTCACACTTCCACCGGCAGATCCTCCAATATCCTTCCAGTGACTTAAAACACATCCTAACACACTGTTCTTTAAAATTTCACTGCTTGTTTGCCCCCCCAGTTTCCAGTTTACACTTTCAGAATACACATGTTACTTACAAAAGCGTATCACAAAACGTATCACTCACAAAAATACGGGCACGCAATATCTTTCAGTAGCGATGCCACAAAACTACTATTACCAGCAATATTGCCAAAATCACAGTAACAATAGTCAGAGTCAAATTCCACATGCGATAAGTCAGAAAACCGAACTGTGTAACACCGTAACGATATCTTTCTTATAACAATGCCACGAACCTACTATTACCACCAGGAAAATAGCCAAAATCGCAGTAACAAGAACCAGAGTTAAATACCATACTCCATGAGTCAGAAAACCGAAATAGACAACACAATTCCAGATGGACCTTAAAGCGAGCTCCTTCCTTAAGGTCCCCAAACATGTACTTATGGTGCTAACCACAAAGTATATACCAAACACTGCCTCGCAGAAGATCACCTTCTGACTTACAGACAGTTCCAGATGACCGGTCTACCAGAAAACCAAACCAGAATAGAGAATATACTCACTTACAATGATGGGGTCCTTGTCTGCCTCCGCAGTGATCCGGTGAGTCGAGGAGTCCCTCCGGGAAATCCCGGGGGTACCCTAGGGAGTCCTGTTCCCAGCGGGTCCTGCGGTCCGGCAGAGAGGTTGTCCCATCTGGGTCGCCAAATTCATTCAAAGATCGAAGCCGAAATTCCTTTAAGTGGTATATTCTTTATTGCAGCGCTGGATGCACGGGGGATCTCTCCAC
This sequence comes from Aythya marila, assembly GCF_965140915.1. Taxonomy (NCBI): domain Eukaryota; kingdom Metazoa; phylum Chordata; class Aves; order Anseriformes; family Anatidae; genus Aythya; species Aythya marila. The sequence continues at coordinate 33,398 of NW_028137417.1, read as the reverse complement.
CTATCGTGCATACCCAAAGCAGAAAGCAGTCTTGAATTTATACAATCAATCTATCAATATTCTACAAGCACCTATACATACGCATTACCTATCCCCGCCTTCCCTCCCTTCTCATGCTAATTAGCCTTTTGGCACCTTGCGCCTGCGCAGAGCCTGCCAAGAATTGTGGGCTGGGGTCTTTGGGACGTGGGCAGGGGTCTTTGGGAGGAAGACCCCGAGTCTTCCTCACAGTGTACTTTTCACCTTTGGTCAGGAATCTGCTGAATTGGCATGTTTCTTAATTGCAAGAGCTGGTTGTTGCTAATTCTCCCGTTTGTTGTATCTTTATAATGAATTCCAATGTCCAGTTTCGAGAGTTATAGTCCTTACATTCGTTTCTCTGTCCGCCTGCCGCTTCCTTATCATGAGTTCCAGTGTCTTGTTTCGAGATATACAGTCCTTGTCTGGGGATTGTCCTTGCCTCCCCAATACCTCCTTAATCAGCCTGCACACAATTATCTGAGAATGAAAGCTGCTTTCCAGTAATTCAGAAAGCCAAGTTACGTCTCAGCCTTGAGCATCTCGGGCTTTTGGGCCTGTCTGTAACATTTGGCACCAGCACTAATACTTTTTTTGGCATATGTTTAGCGTTTGGGGCCTGTGTCTGGGATTTGGGCCCTGTCTCGAACCAGTGGGGCTTTGTCCTGGGTTTTGGAGCCTGCCTCTAGAGTTCAGGGCCTGTGATTAGGCTTTTGGGGTCTGTGTCTGGGGGCCGGTATCTGGGGGCAAGGGGGGAGCTGCTTGTAGACCCTTGGGGCCGGCATTGAGGGGGTTGGGAGCTGACTCTACACCTTTGGGGCCTGCTTCTGGGGGCGGGGGGGGGGTTGAGGCCTGCATCTGGGGGAGGGGTGGGAGCTCTTTGTATTCCTTTGGAGCCTGTGTCGGGGGGCGGGGGGGGGGGAAGGGGAGGGTTGGTTGGGAGGTGCTTGTACACTGTTGGAGCCTGGGTTGAGGGAGGAGGTTTGGAGCTGCTTCTACACCTTTGGGCCTGGCGTCGGGGGTAGGGGGTTGGGTGCTGGTTGTAGGGGCCTGTGTCTGGGGGGGGGGGGCTTGGGACCTGCGTCTGGGGGAGGGGTGGGAGCTGCTTGTACACCTTTGGGGCCTGCATGTGTGGGGGGTCAGGGCCTGTGTCTAGCGGGCTGGGAACTGCTTGTACAATGTAGGAATCTGTTTCTGCAGGGTGGCTGGGAGCTGTTTGTACAACTTTGGGGCCAGCATCTGGGGGTGGCTGGGAGCTGCCTGTACACTGTAGGGGCCTGTGTTTGTGGGGGCCTTGGGGGCCTCCCTCGGGGGGGGGGGGAGGGTTGGGAGCTGCTTGTATAGGGTAGGGGGCCTGCCTGGCAGGGGTTGGGAGCTGCTTGTAGAATTTGGGTCGCTGTGTCTGGGGGGGGGGGTTGGGGCCTGTGTCTCAGGGGTGTTGGGAACTGGTTGTACACCTTTGGGTCCTGTCTCAGGGGGGGAGCTACTTGTACACTTTTGGGGTCTGTATTTGAGGGGGGTTGGGAGCTGCTTGTGCACTTTTGGACCTATGTTTAGGCTGGTTGGGAGTTGCTCATGCATTCTAGGTGCCTCCCTTTTGAGAAGGGTTGGGGCCTGCATCTGTGGGTGGTTGGGAGCTGCTTGTACACTATAGGGGCCATGGTCTTGGAGGGGGGTCTGGGCTGTTTCTACACCTTTGTCGCCTGTGTTTGGGGGGGGGGGGGGGGCCTGTGCCTGGGGAAGTTGGTAGCTGTTTGTTCACTCTAGGAGCCTCCATTTGGGGGTCTTTGGGGCCTCCCTTTGAGGGGGAGGGAGTTGGGAGTTGGTTGTACACCTCCGCATCCCATGTCTTGGGGGGGGGGGGGGGAGTGGGACCGGTCTCTGAAGGGGCGGGTTGTGAGCTGCTTGTACACCTGTGTCGGGGGGAGGGTAGGGGGGTTGGCGGGGGTCGGGTCCGGGTCTTGGGCCAGTGTCTGGGTGGAGTCCAGTTCTTGGGAGGGGGTGGTGGGGTAGGAGCTGCTTGTGGGCAGTTGGGGTCTGCATCTGGGTGTGGTTGGTGCCTGCTTCTGTTGGCAGTTTGGGGCCTGCTTGTAGACTTGTGCAGCCTGGGTTTGGGGGCTTTTCTGTAACGTTTGGGGCCTGCATTTTTGCTTTGGGATGCATCTTGAGCTTTTGAGGCCTAGCAGTAGCATTTGGGGCCTGCATCTGGGGCTTTTCTGTAGCATTTTGGTTGCGTATTTGTGATTTGGGGCCTGTATCGTGGGTTTTGCCTTTTTTGTAGTTTCCATCTTTGTGTGTGTGTGTTTCGTTGTTGGTTGTCTGGGGTTAGGGGCAGTTTGGGGTTTGGATTAAGGTCAGTGTCATTAGCGTTAGGGGGTTGATAATAAGGGTTAGGGTTGTGGTTAGAGTTGTTAGGTTTAAGGGGAATAAGGATTTCAGGGTAAGGGGATCAAGGTTGTGGGAATAAAAATGTTGTTTTTGCGCAGTTACATCCTGTAGAGGGAAGGAAGGTGGTATTGAGATATGCTTGCAGTGATAAGACAGCTTAACAGTGTGAAATGAGTTCATCTGATTCGTGTCAATATGGAACAATGCTAGGGCCGCATGATATGATGAAAAGTCTGAGAAAACCAGAGTGGTTAATATATATAGTTCTTGAATCTTGCAAAGGAATGGTCCAGCAATTCGGGTCAATAGGGGATAAGAGAACAAAGGGGTTTCAGAATAACTGCTAACTATTACAACTGTTGCATGGGACACTATGCAAGTGTCTGCCATCCAGCCAAGATGGACAAAGGAGATGGACAAGAGAAAAGCCTGGGAGGAAGACTACGAGCCTTCAGTACGAGCGGCCCCCAGAGGGACCACCGGAGACTGATAACGCCTGCACCAGTGGGAGGGTTTGGATTCTGGGAACTAATTAGAATAACCCTGCCTTTTGTAGAAGTAGTAATGAATATGTATTAGCCTAGCAGCATAAAAACCAGCCGCCTGATGTAACTTGTGTGCGTCTTGGTGGAGCAGAGACTCCTGGCGCACCCAGCGCTGCTTGCTTACCTCTATTCATTTAATAAATTGTAAATTTCAATTGCAATCCTATTTGGGACCCAGTCATTTATTACAAGCGGGCGCTCGTCCGGGAGGGCTTTGGTTCCTGATTTCTGGTTTGATCTAGGAGAGGCACCCCCACCATTTGGTGGCTGCTGTTTGAGTCAGGTCGGAACTAATGGCATCTTGAACCTGAATAAAGGTAAGCAAAGTTTCTGATTCTTTTTTTCAGCTCCCTTGCCAGCTGCAGCACTATATTTTGCCCGTAACTGTGTGTGTGAAGATCCGAACGAAGATGACGGAGTCGTAAGCATTTAAAGCGTATACCGTTCGGTTGGGTGGGGTTCGGTTGCCTGTGTGTGTAAGAGTGTGACTGAGATGGAACTTAGTTCCGAAGCAATTGTGAAGGTCTTCTAACCGCGTTTTCAATCTCCCACGAGGGACGTGGCCGGTGAAGGACCGAAGGGATTCCTATAGGATTTGTGGGTGTGTGATAGGTCCTCGACCCCCTGCAAGACACTCTTACTAAGGTAACCAAGGGCTGTGGGAATTGCCATAGTAAAATTCCTAGATGGGTCAGACAAAATCGAAGACCAGAGACCAGAAGAAAGGGAGCAAATTACCAGTCATACCACCAGAAAGTCCATTAGGAATAACGATTCGAAATTGGAATGATAGGGACCCCAGAAAAGGAAAAAGTAAATTAAAAATGGTCCAGTATTGTGTGACAGAATGGCCAAAGGAGCCTTTAAGACTACATGTCTTTTGGCCTGTTTTTGGATCCTTCGAAGACTGGATTTGTCAGGCCTTAAATATCCATGTTAATTCAAAGGAAGCTTTTAGCCAGGAAGAAAGTGATTATGCAGGATTATGGATCAGGAGGACTTCACGTCCTTTTCCAGCCTCAATATTTACACTAAAAGCAGGTAAGAAATTTGAAGAACAAGAAGAACATGAAAAAGAAAAAGAAGATAAACGTGAGCCGTTGGATAAGCTACCACCTCCATATCCTAACAATCCACCCCTGGCGGCTCCCCCTCCGGTGGCTGTGGTATCGCCACCAGTACCACCGTTGCCCCAGCTTCCACCACCAACAGCACCAGAATTAGACCGACCTCCGGCCGCATGCAGGAGAAGTAGGACGGACGTATCTGAGAGGGCTTCTCTATATCCCTTAATGGAGGTAACTGGTGTATAACTGGTGCGCGTCTTGGTGGAGCAGAGACTCCCGGCGTACCCAGCACTGTTTGCTTACCTCTATTCATTCAGTGAATTGTAAACTTTGATTGTAATCCTATTTGGGACTTTTATTTATTATAACAGACAAGCTTGTAAAACGCAGACAACCAGAATCCTTACAGCAATTAGGTGGAAATCACGGCATAAGAAACATTACCACCTCAAAGAGTAAAAACCTCAAAAGAAATGTGACTTGTAACAGGCCAGCAGCTGTGTATTTTCTGTGAAGCACCAGCTAGATTATGAACCTTGAATAGCACAGTTAAAGGGGAAACAGGGGAGGGTCGGGAGGGTCCCGGTCCTCGGCAGAAAAAAAAAGTGTATAAACTGTGTATGGAATTAGTAGGCACCCTCCTGCTTGTGGGACACCCGCCATTGTAATCTTGAATAATAATGCTACTGTACTGAGATCCTCGACTCAGCCTATGCTATTTGCTACAGATTGATTCAGGGTTTTAAGGTTTCAGGGATTGGGCACTAGGGTTGGGTTTCAGGGTAAGGGGTTTCAGGGTTTATGTTTAGGATTTTAAGGTTTTTAGGGTTGGAGTTTTAACGGTTAGGGTTTTAAGGATTTGGGGGTTAGGGTTTTAAGGGTTTCAGGGTTAGCGTGTTAGGGTATTAGAGTTTTTTGGGTTGTAGTGTTGATATGTTTTTTAGGGTTAGAGTCTTAAGGTTTTATTTTTGGTCAGTTATTTACGATTAGGGTTTTAAGATCTTTTTTTTGTTTTGTTTTGTTTTGTTTTTTCAGGTTAGGTTCTCCAGGTCCAGGGTTTTGAGTATCCTAATTTTGGGGGTTTGGATTTTGAGCATCTTAATTTTTGGGGTTAGGCTTTTGTGTGCCCTAATTTTTTGGGATCGGCTTTCAAGCATCCTAAGTAATTGGGTTAGGGTTTTGAGCATCTTAATGTTTCCAGGATAGGGTTTGGAGCATCCTAAGTTTTCGGGAAAGGGTTTTGAGCATCTCAATGTTTCCAGGATAGGGTTTTGAGCGTCCTAAGTTTTTGGAATAGGGTTTGGAGAGTCCTAAGTTTTCTGGATAGAGTTTGGAGCGTCCTAATGTTTTCGGGATAGGGTTTTGAGCGTCCAAAGTGTTATAAGTTGCCCCCTTAATTAATTTTCATAGAGCATTGTATTAATCATAGAAAGGAATTTATTGAGTGAGCAAACATCAAGCAAAACAGCACTGGGCGGCCGGGGAGTCTCAGCTCTGCCAACGGCACGCACCTCACCCCCGCCAGAGTCCCTTTTTATTTATATTTTGCTAATTCCGGGATTACGCAGCACATCCTGGTATATTCTGCGACTGCGCGCGCTGTTGCTAGGGGGTCGTCTCTGTCCCTCTGGTGGTCGTGAAGATGAAGGCCGTAGTCTTCCTCGGCGTTGTGGTTCAACTTCTTTTATTATTTGGTCATGTTGGCCCAGCGTTAGACAGGAAGGCATGTATGTCGATACACTACTTTAGCAACTTATCAGGAGATGGTTACATGAGCTTTGCAACAGTGTCTTTGAACAAAAGAGGCAACTGAGATGCAGAAGGAGAATGGGTTGGGGGGTCTATTTTTTGTTACATTAAGCAAAAGTATTTTCATAATGTCTAGGCAAGCATTATGCAGCTCCTTACTTCAGCAGGGAGCTTTCGCAACTCCCGCTCCTCAAACAGAACTCCTTGTTTTTATAATACAAAAGACAATGAACAAACATTTATGGTGTATTACCCTAAGTTTTTGGGTTAGGGTTTTTTGCGTCTTAATGTTTTGGGGTTAGGGTTTGGAGCGCCCTAAGTTTTTGGGCTAGGGCTTTGAGCATTCCTAACGTTTTGGGTTGGGTTTGGGTTTTGAGCATCCTAAGATTTTGGGTTGGGGGTTTTAGGCATAGGTCTTCAGGGGTTTAGTGTGGTAAATAGTTTGGGTTAGGTCTGTAGGGGTTTCGAGGTTTTTTGGATGTTAGGGCTTGAGGCTTTTTTTGTAAGGGCGGTGAGGGTTCCAGTGAGTGCTGGTAAATGCAGTTCTGGAGCACTCGGCCTGTGATTGGCCATGCTGGCTGTGCGGGGAATGCTGGTAGGTGTAGTTTTCCGGCACTGGGAGGCCATGTTGTGTGCCCAGAGCATGCCGGGAGATGTAGTTCTCGGGACTCCGGACTTCCGGGAGGCCGTGTTGCGTACCCACAGTATGCCGGGAAATGTAGTTTTCGGATTCGGGACTTCCGGTAGGCCATGTTGAATGCCCAGAGCATACCGGGAGATGTAGTTCTCGGGAACTAGGGCTAGGGGCTAGGGCTGGGGCTAGAGTTAGGGTTTCGGGTGAGGGTTGGGGTTGGGGGTTATTGATAGGCTTAGAGGGTTAGGGTTAGGCTTAGAGGGTTAGGGTTAGGGATAGGTTAGGGGTAGGTTTAGAGGGTTAGGGTGAGGGTTAGGGGTTAGGGGTTGGGGTTGTGGTTAGGGTTAGAGTAAGGGTTAGGGTGAGAGTATTAGGGTTAGGGTTTGGGTTCAGATTAGGGTACGGGTAAGGGTTAGGGCAAGGGTAAGTGTTAGGGTAAGGCTAAGGGTAAGGGTTAGGGTAAGGCTGAGGGTGAGGATAAGGTTTAGGTTTCGGCAAAGCGTTAGGTTTATGGTAAGGGTTAGGGTTAGGGTTAAGAGTTAGGGTAAAGGATAGAGTAATGGTAAGGATAAGGGTAGGGTAATGATTAGGGTAAGCGTTAGGGTTAGGGTTAGAGGGTTAGGGTTAGGGTTAAGGTTAGGGTTAGGGTTAGGGTTAGGGTTAGGGTTAGTGTTAGGGTAAGGGGTTAGGGTTAGGGTTAGGGTTAGGGTTAGGGTTAGGGTTAGGGTTAGGGTCTTAGGGTTAGGGTTAGGGTTAGGGTTAGGGTTAGGGTTAGGGTTAGGATTAGGGATACAGTTAGGGTTAGGGTTAGAATTCTGTTAGGGTTAGGGTTAGGGTTAGGGTTAGGGTTAGGGTCTTAGGTTTAGAGTTAGGGTTAGGGTTAGGGTTAGGGATACCGTTAGGGTTAGGGTTCGAATTCTGTTAGGGTTAGGGTTAGGGTTAGGGTTAGGGTTAGGGTTAGGGTTAGGGTTGTTAGGGTTAGGGTTAGGGTTAGGGTTGTTAGGGTTAGGGTTAGGGTTAGGGTTAGGGTTAGGGTTAGGATTAGGGATACAGTTAGGGTTAGGGTTAGGGTTAGAATTCTGTTAGGGTTAGGGTTAGGGTTAGGGTTAGGGTTAGGGTTAGGGTCTTAGGGTTAGAGTTAGGGTTAGGGTTAGGGTTAGGCTTAGGGTTAGGGTTAGCGTTAGGGTTAGGGTTAGGGTTAGGGTTAGGGTTAGGGTTAGGTTAGGGTTAGGTTTAGTTTTAGGGTTTCGGTTAGGGTTAGGGTTCTGTTAGGGTTAGGGTTAGGGTTAAGGTTAGGATTAGGGATACGGTTAGGGTTAGGGTTAGGGTTAGAATTCTGTTAGGGTTAGGGTTAGGGTTAGGGTTAGGGTCTTAGGGTTAGAGTTAGGGTTAGGGTTAGGGATACCGTTAGGGTTAGGGTTCGGGTTCGAATTCTTTTAGGGTTAGGGTTAGGGTTAGGGTTAGGGCTAGGGTTAGGGGTTAGGGTTAGGGTTAGGGTTAGGGGTTAGGGTTAGGGTTAGGGTTAGAGGGTTAGGGTTGTTAGGGTTAGGATTAGGGTTAGGGTTAGGGTTAGGGTTAGGGTTAGGGTTTTGTTAGGGTTAGGGTTAGGGTTAGATTAGGGTTAGGGTTAGGGTTAGGGTTAGGGTTAGGGTTAGGGTTAGGGTTAGGGTTAGGGTTAGGGTTAGGGTTAAGGTTAGGGTTAGGGTTAGGGTTAGGTTTAGGGTTTTGTTATGGTTAGGGTTAGGGTTCCGTTAGGGTTAGTGTTAGGGTTAGGGTTAGGCTTAGGCTTAGGCTTAGGTTTAGGTTTAGGTTTAGGCTTAGGGTTATGTTAGGGTTAGGTTTAGGGTTAGGTTTAGGGTTAGGGTTAGGGTTAGGGTAAGGTTTAGGGTTCTGTTTGGATTAGGGTTAGGGTTAGGGTTAGGGTTAGTGTTAGGAATAGGGTTAGGGTTAGGGTTAGGTTTAGCTTTAGTGTTCGGTTCGGGTTAGGGTTAGGGTTAGGATTAGGGTTTGAGCGTTAGGTTTAGATCCGCGGGCAGCCCTTAGGGTTAGGGTTAGGTTTAGGGTTGGGTTAGTGTTAGGGTTAGTTTAGGGTTAGGTTTAGTTTCTGACTACAGTAACTTGATCATCCTATAAAAATCATCCTTATTGTCTTTAGCAAAGCAATGGCTTCTATATCATCAATTAATTGTACATGCCCTTGGAAAAAGCCAAGGCAATACCTCCCTTGCTTGGAGCTGTATCCAAACGCAGTAATGTATACAATCTTTAGCAGCAGCTATTATTAGAGACAGGGAGAAGGAGGAACTTTGCCCACTGAAATTCGAAAATTTATTTGGGATAATGCTTCAGAATTTGAAAAAGATTTTCAAGCATGGTGGCAATTAGTCAACTTTACCCTTTATGCAGAAAATGATCAAATTGTGTCCTTTATACTTACTATAAGCAATGCCACCGTATACAATGTATAGCCAATCATTGCATTAGGACTCAATCATAATGGAACTATACTTTATACTAAAGGGCATAAAGTATGGGCCCATCAAAAGGGAGGAAAGTGGCAAACAATTGATGTAAATGCATGCATTGTGCATGAACAAAAAAGTTCCATCTGTGAAAGTAACACGCTGGAATCCCAAGACATTTGTCTTGACACTGAGCAAAATATTTGCCACGTTGAGATACATCCTAATGAAACCCTTGATACTGTACTTGTATATATTGGGAAAGGTTGTGTTTGCATGAGAAGTCATTGTGATTCTATAGTCGTAGATAATGCTGTGGTAGATACCAGTAATCACTTTAATGTTTGTGTTTGCAATTTTATCAAAATCTCAACCATATCACACTATCAGGTAGACCTGCGCAACAGGTATAAGGCCCTGGAGGCCGAAAGGCAATCGATGGATGGAAAAGGCTATAATCCCTCTCCACCAGAGATATTGGCAGGGTTGGAAAAGCCAACCCCCCCGTATAGTGACCACAGGCAGCAGGAAGAAAAGGTGAGTTTTAGTTGTGGGTGATTTATCAATCAGCGGAACAGAGGGTCCAATATGTAGAAGGGACCCTCCTCTAAGGGAAATCTGCTGCCTTCCTAGGGCCTGGGTTAGGACATCACAAGGAGGCTTCCCAGCTTGGTTCAACCGTCAGACTATTACCGATTGCTCGTCCTATATCTGGGAGGAGAAGGAGTGGCAACGCATAGCCTGTGAGCAATCAAAAGGGACTTCAAGGATTTGTCAATTTGTCAAAACTCAACAAAACGCAACGGAAACCACAAAACACGTCAAAAACACCCCAAAAGCGAACCGAATCAGAAGAAAAAATGTGATTTAACAACACAAAAAACCCTTAAACCTACCTGATGTTCTCCTAAATGTACAATCCACTCCCAACCACCAGAAAACCCAATGGAAACCCAAAAAAAAACAAACGGAGACCTCAAAACACGTCAAAAACACCCCAAAAAAGAATGGGATAACCCCCCAAAACGAAAGAAAACCCCAAAAAAATAGATCCACCCCAAAACGACACTAAACCTACCTGATGTTCTCCAAAACACGCAAGTTAAACTTTTCCAACATGATGAAAAACAAGAACCCAACAAAACCCAACAGAGACCCCAAAACATGTCAAAAACACCCCAAAAATGAACGGGATCACCCCCAAAACTGGAAGAAAATTCCCCCCCCAAAAATTTACAATTTTCACCATGATGACCAACATGAACCAAACGAAAACGCAAAAGGAGACACCAAAACACGTCAAAAACACCCCAAAAAAGAAAGGGATCACCCCTAAACTGGAAGAAAATCCCCAAAAAGCACAGATCCAATCCCAAAACCAGCCTAAACCTACCTGATGTTCTCCAAAACCCACAAATTTACCCTTTTCCACCATGATGACCATGGAAAACCCAACGAAACCCAATGGAGACAAAAAACATGTCAAAAAAAAAAAAACAAAAACAAAAAAGAACAGGATCTCCCCCAAAAACAGAAGAAAAACCCAAATGCCATAGATCCACCCCAAAAGTCCCCCTAAGCCTACCTGATGTTCTCCAAAACCCACAATTTACCCTTTTTCACAATGATGACCAACGAGAAACCAACAAAACCCAACGGACAACCCCAAAACACGTCAAAAACACCCCAAAAAAGAACAAGATCACACCAAAAAACAGAAGAAAACCCCAAATACCATGAATCCACCCCAAAAGTCCCCCTAAACCTACCTGATGTTCTCCAAAAGCCACAATTTACACTTTTTCACCATGATGACCAACAAGAACCCAACTAAAACCCAACGGAGACCCCAAAACACGTCATAAACACCACAAAAAAGAACAGGATCACCCAAAAAAAAACAGAAGAAAAGACCAAATACCATGAATCCACCCCCAAATTCCCCTAAACCTACCTGAAGTTCTCCAAAACCCAGAATTTACAATTTTCCACCACCATGACCACATAAAACCCAAGGAATACCAACGGAGACCCCAAAACACGTCAAAAACACCCCAAAAAAGAACGGGATCACCCCCAAAAACAAAAGAAAATCCCCCAAAACCATAGATCCAATCCCAAAACCAACCTAAACCTACCTGATGTTCTCCAAAACCAACAATTTACCCTTTTCCACCATGATGACCACGGAAAACGCAACGAAACCCAATGGAGACCCCAAAACACGTCAAAAACACCCCCAAAATGAATTGGATCACCCCCCCCCAAAAAAAAAAAAAAAAAAAAAAAAAAGAAGAAAACCCCATATATCATGAATCCACCCCAAAAGTCCCCCTAAACCTACCTGATGTTCTCCAAAACCCACAATTTACACTTTTCCACCATGATGACAACGGAAAACCCAACGAAACCCAACGAAGAACACAAAACACGTCAGAAACACCCCAAAAATGAATTCGATCACCCCAAAACTGGAACAAAATCCCCCAAAACCATAGATCCACCCCAAAAACACCCTAAATCTACCTGATCTTCTCCAAAACCCACAATTTAAACTTTTCCACCATGATGACCACGGAAAACCCAACGAAACCCAACGGAGACCACAAAACACGTCAAAAACACGCCGAAAAACAACTGGATCACTAGAAAAAAACAGAAGAAAACCCTAAAAACCATGAATCTGCCCCAAAAGTCCTCATAAACCTACCTGATGTTCTCCAAAACCCACAATTTACACTTTTCCGCCATGATGACCACGGAAAACACAACGAAACCCAACGGAGAACCCAAAACACGTCCAAAACACCCCAAACAAGAACAGGATCACCCCCAAAACCAAAGAAAACCCCAAAAAGCACGGATCCAATCCCAAAACCACTCTAAACGTACCTGATGTTCTCCAAATCCAAATGTCCACTCCCAACCACCATAAAACCCATTAGGAACTCAACGAAACCCAACGGAAACCCCAAAACACGTCAAAAACACCCCAAAAAATAACTGAATCAGAAGAAAAAACACCAAAAACTATGAATTTCCCCGCAAAACCACCCTAAACTCACCTGATCTTCTTCAAAACCCACAATCCACTCCCATTTCCCTTAAGGAACAACGAGAATCCAACTAAAACCCAACGGAGACCCCAAAACAAGTCAAAAACACCCCAAACAAGAACAAGATAACCCCTAAAAAAGAAAGAAAACCCCAAAAAAACATAGATCCACCCCAAAACGACACTAAACCTACCTGATGTTCTCCAAATCCCAAAGTCCACTCCCAACAAACTTAAAACACATTAGGAAATCAACAAAACGCAACGGAAACCCCAAAACACGTCAAAAACACCACAAAAAAAAGCGGGATCACCCCCAAAACCGAAAGAAAACCCTAAAAGCCGTTGATCCACCCCAAATGTCCCCCTAAACCTACCTGATGTGCTCCAATACCCACAATTTACCCGTTTTCACCATGATGAACAACAAGAACCCAACAAAAACCAACGGAGACCCCAAAACACGTCAAAAACACCCCAAAAAATAACTGAATCAGAAGAAAAAACACCAAAAACTATGAATTTCCCCGCAAAACCACCCTAAACTCACCTGATCTTCTTCAAAACCCACAATCCACTCCCATTTCCCTTAAGGAACAACGAGAATCCAACTAAAACCCAACGGAGACCCCAAAACAAGTCAAAAACACCCTAAACAAGAACGGAATCACCCCCTAAACTGGAAGAAAATCCCCCCCAAAACATAGATCCACCCCAAAAGGACACTAAACCTACCTGATGTTCTCCAAAACCCACTATTCAGCCTTTTCCACCAAAATGAACAAGGAAAACACAACGAAACAAAAGAGAGAACAAAAAAACACGTCAAAAACACCCCAAACAAGAACGGAATCACCCCCAAAACTGGAACAAAATCCCCCAAAAACATAGATCCACCCCAAAAAGACAGTAAACCTACCTGATGTTCTCCAAAACCCACAATTTAAACTTTTCCAACATGATGACCAACAAGAACCCAGCAAAACCCAACGGAGACCACAAAACACGTCAAAAACACCACAAACAAGAACGGAATCACCCCCTAAACTGGAACAAAATCCCCCCAAAAACATAGATCCACCCCAAAACGACACTAAACCTACCTGATGTTCTCCAAAACCCACTATTCAGCCTTTTCCACCAAAATGAACAAGGAAAACACAACGAAACAAAACAGAGACCACAAAACACGTCAAAAACACCCCAAACAAGAACGGAATCACCCCCAAAACTGGAACAAAATCCCCCAAAAACATAGATCCACCCCAAAAAGACAGTAAACCTACCTGATGTTCTCCAAAACCCACAATTTACACTTTTCCAACATGATGACCAACAAGAACCCAGCAAAACCCAACGGAGACCCCAAAACACGTCAAAAACACCCCAAAAATGAATTCGATCACCCCCCCAAAAAAAACAGAAGAAAACCCCAAATACCATGAATCCACCCCAAAAGTCCCCCTAAACCTACCTGATGTTCTCCAAAACCCACAATTTACACTTTTCAACCATGATGACCACGGAAAACCCAACGAAACCCAACGGAGAACCCAAAACACGTCCAAAACACCCCAAAAAAGAATGGGATCACCCCAAAACTGGAACAAAATCCCCCAAAACCATAGATCCACCCAAAAAACACCCTAAATCTACCTGATGTTCTCCAAAACCCACAATTTACACTTTTCCACCATGATGACCACGAAAAACCCAATGAAACCCAACGGAGACCCCAAAACACATCAAAAAAATGCCAAAAAAAAACTGGATCACTAGAAAAAAAACAGAAGAAAACCCTAAAAACCATGAATCTGCCCCAAAAGTCCTCATAAACCTACCTGATGTTCTCCAAAACCCACAATTTGCACTTTTCCACCATGATGACCACGGAAAACCCAACGAAACCCAACGGAGAACCCAAAACACGTCCAAAACACCCCAAACAAGAACAGGATCACCCCCAAAAACGAAAGAAAACCCCAAAAAGCACGGATCCAATCCCAAAACCACTCTAAACGTACCTGATGTTCTCCAAATCCAAATGTCCACTCCCAACCACCATAAAACCCATTAGGAACTCAACAAAACCCAACAGAAACCCCAAAAACACCTCAAAAACACCCCAAAAAAGAACTGGATCAGAAGAAAAAACACCAAACACTATGAATTTCCCCGCAAAACCACCCTAAACTCACCTATCTTCTTCAAAACCCACAATCCACTCCCATTTACCTTAAGGACCAACGAGAATCCAACTAAAACCCAACGGAGACCCCAAAACAAGTCAAAAACACCCCAAACAAGAACGGAATCACCCCCAAAACTGGAAGAAAATCCCCCAAAAACATAGATCCACCCCAAAAGGACACTAAACCTACCTGATGTTCTCCAAAACCCACAATTTACACTTTTCCAACATGATGACCAACAAGAACCCCACAAAACCCAGCGGAGACCCCAAAACACATCAAAAACACACCAAAGAAGAATGGGATCACCCCCCAAAAAAAAACAGAAAAAAAAAAACAAATACCATGAATCCACCCCAAAAGTCCCCCTAAACCTACCTGATGTTCTCCAAAACCCACAATTTACACTTTTCAACCATGATGACCACGGAAAACCCAACGAAACCCAACGGAGAACCCAAAACACGTCCAAAACACCCCAAAAAAGAATTGGATCATCCCAAAACTGGAACAAAATCCCCCAAAACCATAGATCCACCCAAAAAACACCCTAAACTCACCTGATGTTCTCCAAAACCCACAATTTACACTTTTCCACCATGATGACCACGGAAAACACAACGAAACCCAACGGAGAACCCAAAACACGTCCAAAACACCCCAAACAAGAACAGGATAACCCCTAAAAAAGAAAGAAAACCCCAAAAAACATAGATCCACCCCAAAAACACACTAAACCTACCTGATGTTCTCCAAATCCCAAAGTCCACTCCCAACAAACTTAAAACACATTAGGAAATCAACAAAACGCAACGGAAACCCCAAAACACGTCAAAAACACCACAAAAAAAAGCGGGATCACCCCCAAAACCGAAAGAAAACCCTAAAAGCCGTTGATCCACCCCAAAAGTCCCCCTAAACCTACCTGATGTTCTCCAATACCCACAATTTACACGTTTTCACCATGATGAACAACAAGAACCCAACAAAAACCAAAGGAGACCCCAAAATAAGTCAAAAACACCCCAAAAAAGAATGGGACCACCCCAAAAACAGAAGAAAACGCTAAAAAAAAAAAAAAAAAAAAAAAAAAAAAAACAGAAGAATTCAACCAAAACCATAGATTCACCACCCAGAAAAACTTAAACTCACCTGATATTCTCCAAAACCCACTATTTACACTTTTCCAACATGATGACCAACAAGAACCCAACAAAACCCAACGGAGACCCCAAAACACATCAAAAACATCCCAAAAAAGAACGGGATCACCCCAGAAAAACAGAAAAAAAAAAACAAATACCATGAATCCACCCCAAAAGTCCCCCTAAACCTACCTGATGTTCTCCAAAACCCACAATTTACACTTTTCCACCATGATGCCAACGGAAAACCCAACGAAACCCAACGGAGAACCCAAAACACATCAAAAACACCACAAACAAGAACGGAATCACCCCCTAAACTGGAACAAAATCCCCAAAAAGCACGGATCAAATCCCAAAACCACCCTAAACCTACCTGATGTTCTCCAAAACCCACTATTCAGCCTTTTCCACCAAAATGAACAAGGAAAACACAACGAAACAAAACAGAGACCACAAAACACGTCAAAAACACCCCAAACAAGAACGGAATCACCCCCAAAACTGGAACAAAATCCCCCAAAAACATAGATCCACCCAAAAAACACCCTAATCTACCTGATGTTCTCCAAAACCCACAATTTAAACTTTTCCACCATGATGACCACGAGAAAACCAATGAAACCCAACGGAGACCACAAAACACGTCAAAAACACGCCAAAAAACAACTGGATCACTAGAAAAACAACAGAAGAAAACCCAAAAAACCATGAATCTGCCCCAAAAGTCCTCATAAACCTACCTCATGTTCTCCAAAACCCACAATTTACACTTTTCCACCATGATGACCACGGAAAACACAACGAAACCCAACGGAGAACCCAAAACACGTCCAAAACACCCCAAACAAGAACTGGATCAGAAGAAAAAACACCAAACACTATGAATTTCCCCGCAAAACCACCCTAAACTCACCTGATCTTCTTCAAAACCCACAATCCACTCCCATTTACCTTAAGGACCAACGAGAATCCAACTAAAACCCAACGGAGACCCCAAAAAGGGTCAAAAACACCCCAAACAAGAACGGAATCACCCCGAAAAATTGAAGAAAATCCCCCCCAAAACATAGATCCACCCCAAAAAGACACTAAACCTACCTGATGTTCTCCAAAACCCACAATTTACACTTTTCCAACATGATGACCAACAAGAACCCCACAAAACCCAGCGGAGACCCCAAAACACATCAAAAACACACCAAAGAAGAATGGGATCACCCCCAAAAAAAAACAGAAAAAAAAAAAACAAATACCATGAATCCACCCCAAAAGTCCCCCTAAACCTACCTGATGTTCTCCAAAACCCACAATTTACACTTTTCAACCATGATGACCACGGAAAACCCAATGAAACCCAACGGAGAACCCAAAACACGTCAAAAACACCCCAAAAAAGAATGGGATCACCCCAAAACTGGAACAAAATCCCCCAAAACCATAGATCCACCCAAAAAACACCCTAAATCTACCTGATGTTCTCCAAAACCCACAATTTACACTTTTCCACCATGATGACCACGAAAAACCCAATGAAACCCAACGGAGACCCCAAAACACGTCAAAAACACGCCGAAAAACAACTGGATCACTAGAAAAAAAAAAAAAAAAAAAACAGAAGAAAACCCTAAAAACCATGAATCTGCCCCAAAAGTCCTCATAAACCTACCTGATGTTCTCCAAAACCCACAATTTACACTTTTCCACCATGATGACCACGGAAAACACAACGAAACCCAACAGAGAACCCAAAACACGTCCAAAACACCCCAAACAAGAACAGGATCACCCCCAAAAACGAAAGAAAACCCCAAAAAGCACGGATCCAATCCCAAAACCACTCTAAACGTACCTGATGTTCTCCAAATCCAAATGTCCACTCCCAACCACCATAAAACCCATTAGGAACTCAACAAAACCCAACAGAAACCCCAAAAACACCTCAAAAACACCCCAAAAAAGAACTGGATCAGAAGAAAAAACACCAAACACTATGAATTTCCCCGCAAAACCACCCTAAACTCACCTATCTTCTTCAAAACCCACAATCCACTCCCATTTACCTTAAGGACCAACGAGAATCCAACTAAAACCCAACGGAGACCCCAAAACAAGTCAAAAACACCACAAACAAGAACGGAATCACCCCCAAAACTGGAAGAAAATCCCCCAAAACCATAGATCCACCCCAAAAGGACACTAAACCTACCTGATGTTCTCCAAAACCCACAATTTACACTTTTCCAACATGATGACCAACAAGAACCCCACAAAACCCAGCGGAGACCCCAAAACACATCAAAAACACACCAAAGAAGAATGGGATCACCCCCCAAAAAAAAACAGAAAAAAAAAAACAAATACCATGAATCCACCCCAAAAGTCCCCCTAAACCTACCTGATGTTCTCCAAAACCCACAATTTACACTTTTCAACCATGATGACCACGGAAAACCCAACGAAACCCAACGGAGAACCCAAAACAAGTCCAAAACACCCCAAAAAAGAATTGGATCATCCCAAAACTGGAACAAAATCCCCCAAAACCATAGATCCACCCAAAAAACACCCTAAACTCACCTGATGTTCTCCAAAACCCACAATTTACACTTTTCCACCATGATGACCACGGAAAACACAACGAAACCCAACGGAGAACCCAAAACACGTCCAAAACACCCCAAACAAGAACAGGATAACCCCTAAAAAAGAAAGAAAACCCCAAAAAACATAGATCCACCCCAAAAACACACTAAACCTACCTGATGTTCTCCAAATCCCAAAGTCCACTCCCAACAAACTTAAAACACATTAGGAAATCAACAAAACGCAACGGAAACCCCAAAACACGTCAAAAACACCACAAAAAAAAGCGGGATCACCCCCAAAACCGAAAGAAAACCCTAAAAGCCGTTGATCCACCCCAAAAGTCCCCCTAAACCTACCTGATGTTCTCCAATACCCACAATTTACACGTTTTCACCATGATGAACAACAAGAACCCAACAAAAACCAAAGGAGACCCCAAAATAAGTCAAAAACACCCCAAAAAAGAATGGGACCACCCCAAAAACAGAAGAAAACGCTAAAAAAAAAAAAAAAAAAAAAAAAAAAAAAACAGAAGAATTCAACCAAAACCATAGATTCACCACCCAGAAAAACTTAAACTCACCTGATATTCTCCAAAACCCACAATTTACACTTTTCCAACATGATGACCAACAAGAACCCAACAAAACCCAACGGAGACCCCAAAACACATCAAAAACATCCCAAAAAAGAACGGGATCACCCCAGAAAAACAGAAAAAAAAAAACAAATACCATGAATCCACCCCAAAAGTCCCCCTAAACCTACCTGATGTTCTCCAAAACCCACAATTTACACTTTTCCACCATGATGCCAACGGAAAACCCAACGAAACCCAACGGAGAACCCAAAACACATCAAAAACACCACAAACAAGAACGGAATCACCCCCTAAACTGGAACAAAATCCCCAAAAAGCACGGATCAAATCCCAAAACCACCCTAAACCTACCTGATGTTCTCCAAAACCCACTATTCAGCCTTTTCCACCAAAATGAACAAGGAAAACACAACGAAACAAAACAGAGACCACAAAACACGTCAAAACACCCCCAAACAAGAACGGAATCACACCCCAAAACTGGAACAAAATCCCCCAAAAACTAGATCCACCCAAAAAAACACCCTAATCTACCTGATGTTCTCCAAAACCCACAATTTAAACTTTTCCACCATGATGACCACGAGAAAACCAATGAAACCCAACGGAGACCACAAAACACGTCAAAAACACGCCAAAAAACAACTGGATCACTAGAAAAACAACAGAAGAAAACCCAAAAAACCATGAATCTGCCCCAAAAGTCCTCATAAACCTACCTCATGTTCTCCAAAACCCACAATTACACTTTTCCACCATGATGACCACGGAAAACACAACGAAACCCAACGGAGAACCCAAAACACGTCCAAAACACCCCAAACAAGAACTGGATCAGAAGAAAAAACACCAAACACTATGAATTTCCCCGCAAAACCACCCTAAACTCACCTGATCTTCTTCAAAACCCACAATCCACTCCCATTTACCTTAAGGACCAACGAGAATCCAACTAAAACCCAACGGAGACCCCAAAAAGGGTCAAAAACACCCCAAACAAGAACGGAATCACCCCCGAAAAATTGAAGAAAATCCCCCCCAAAACATAGATCCACCCCAAAACGACACTAAACCTACCTGATGTTCTCCAAAACCCACAATTTACACTTTTCCAACATGATGACCAACAAGAACCCCACAAAACCCAGCGGAGACCCCAAAACACATCAAAAACACACCAAAGAAGAATGGGATCACCCCCAAAAAAAAACAGAAAAAAAAAAAACAAATACCATGAATCCACCCCAAAAGTCCCCCTAAACCTACCTGATGTTCTCCAAAACCCACAATTTACACTTTTCAACCATGATGACCACGGAAAACCCAATGAAACCCAACGGAGAACCCAAAACACGTCAAAAACACCCCAAAAAAGAATGGGATCACCCCAAAACTGGAACAAAATCCCCCAAAACCATAGATCCACCCAAAAAACACCCTAAATCTACCTGATGTTCTCCAAAACCCACAATTTACACTTTTCCACCATGATGACCACGAAAAACCCAATGAAACCCAACGGAGACCCCAAAACACGTCAAAAACACGCCGAAAAACAACTGGATCACTAGAAAAAAAAAAAAAAAAAAACAGAAGAAAACCCTAAAAACCATGAATCTGCCCCAAAAGTCCTCATAAACCTACCTGATGTTCTCCAAAACCCACAATTTACACTTTTCCACCATGATGACCACGGAAAACACAACGAAACCCAACAGAGAACCCAAAACACGTCCAAAACACCCCAAACAAGAACAGGATCACCCCCAAAAACGAAAGAAAACCCCAAAAAGCACGGATCCAATCCCAAAACCACTCTAAACGTACCTGATGTTCTCCAAATCCAAATGTCCACTCCCAACCACCATAAAACCCATTAGGAACTCAACAAAACCCAACGGAAACCCCAAAAACACCTCAAAAACACCCCAAAAAAGAACTGGATCAGAAGAAAAAACACCAAACACTATGAATTTCCCCGCAAAACCACCCTAAACTCACCTGATCTTCTTCAAAACCCACAATCCACTCCCATTTCCCTTAACGACCAACGAGAATCCAACTAAAACCCAACGGACACCCCAAAACAAGTCAAAAACTCCACAAACAAGAACGGAATCACCCCCAAAACTGGAAGAAAATCCCCCAAAACCATAGATCCACCCCAAAACGACACTAAACCTACCTGATGTTCTCCAAAACCCACAATTTACACTTTTCCAACATGATGACCAACAAGAACCCCACAAAACCCAGCGGAGACCCCAAAACACATCAAAAACACACCAAAGAAGAATGGGATCACCCCCCAAAAAAAAACAGAAAAAAAAAAAAACAAATACCATGAATCCACCCCAAAAGTCCCCCTAAACCTACCTGATGTTCTCCAAAACCCACAATTTACACTTTTCCACCATGATGACCACGAAAAACCCAATGAAACCCAACGGAGACCACAAAACACATCAAAAACATGCCAAAAAACAACTGGATCACTAGAAAAAACAGAAGAAAACCCTAAAAACCATGAATCTGCCCCAAAAGTCCTCATAAACCTACCTGATGTTCTCCAAAACCCACAATTTACACTTTTCCACCATGATGACCACGGAAAACACAACGAAACCCAACGGAGAACCCAAAAAACGTCAAAAACACCCCAAACAAGAACAGAATCACCCCCAAAAACGAAAGAAAACCCCAAAAAGCACGGATCCAATCCCAAAACCACTCTAAACGTACCTGATGTTCTCCAAATCCAAATGTCCACTCCCAACCACCATAAAACCCATTAGGAACTCAACAAAACCCAACGGAAACCCCAAAAACACCTCAAAAACACCCCAAAAAAGAACTGGATCAGAAGAAAAAACACCAAGCACTATGAATTTCCCCGCAAAACCACCCTAAACTCACCTGATCTTCTTCAAAACCCACAATCCACTCCCATTTACCTTAAGGACCAACCAGAATCCAACTAAAACCCAACGGAGACCCCAAAACAAGTCGAAAACACCCCAAACAAGAACAGGATAACCCCTAAAAAAGAAAGAAAACACCAAAAAACATAGATCCACCCCAAAAACACACTAAACCTACCTGATGTTCTCCAAATCCCAAAGTCCACTCCCAACAAACTTAAAACACATTAGGAAATCAACGAAACGCAACGGAAACCCCAAAACACGTCAAAAACACCACAAAAAAAAGCGGGATCACCCCCAAAACCGAAAGAAAACCCTAAAAGCCGTTGATCCACCCCAAAAGTCCCCCTAAACCTACCTGATGTTCTCCAATACCCACAATTTACACGTTTTCACCATGATGAACAACAAGAACCCAACAAAAACCAAAGGAGACCCCAAAATAAGTCAAAAACACCCCAAAAAAGAATGGGACCACCCCAAAAAACAGAAGAAAACGCTAAAAAAACAGAAGAATTCAACCAAAACCATAGATTCACCACCCAGAAAAACTTAAACTCACCTGATATTCTCCAAAACCCACAATTTACACTTTTCCACCATGATGACCACGGAAAACACAACGAAACCCAACGGAGAACCCAAAACACGTCCAAAACACCCCAAACAAGAACAGGATAACCCCTAAAAAAGAAAGAAAACCCCAAAAAACATAGATCCACCCCAAAAACACACTAAACCTACCTGATGTTCTCCAAATCCCAAAGTCCACTCCCAACAAACTTAAAACACATTAGGAAATCAACAAAACGCAAACGGAAACCCCAAAACACGTCAAAAACACCACAAAAAAAAGCGGGATCACCCCCAAAACCGAAAGAAAACCCTAAAAGCCGTTGATCCACCCCAAAGTCCCCCTAAACCTACCTGATGTTCTCCAATACCCACAATTTACACGTTTTCACCATGATGAACAACAAGAACCCAACAAAAACCAAAGGAGACCCCAAAATAAGTCAAAAACACCCCAAAAAAGAATGGGACCACCCCAAAAACAGAAGAAAACGCTAAAAAAAAAAAAAAAAAAAAAAAAAAAAACAGAAGAATTCAACCAAAACCATAGATTCACCACCCAGAAAAACTTAAACTCACCTGATATTCTCCAAAACCCACAATTTACACTTTTCCAACATGATGACCAACAAGAACCCAACAAAACCCAACGGAGACCCCAAAACACATCAAAAACATCCCAAAAAAGAACGGGATCACCCCAGAAAAACAGAAAAAAAAAACCAAATACCATGAATCCACCCCAAAAGTCCCCTAAACCTACCTGATGTTCTCCAAAACCCACAATTTACACTTTTCCACCATGATGCCAACGGAAAACCCAACGAAACCCAACGGAGAACCCCAAACACATCAAAAACACCACAAACAAGAACGGAATCACCCCCTAAACTGGAACAAAATCCCCAAAAAGCACGGATCAAATCCCAAAACCACCCTAAACCTACCTGATGTTCTCCAAAACCCACTATTCAGCCTTTTCCACCAAAATGAACAAGGAAAACACAACGAAACAAAACAGAGACCACAAAACACGTCAAAAACACCCCAAACAAGAACGGAATCACCCCCAAAACTGGAACAAAAATCCCCCAAAAACATAGATCCACCCAAAAAACACCCTAATCTACCTGATGTTCTCCAAAACCACAATTTAAACTTTTCCACCATGATGACCACGAGAAAACCAATGAAACCCAACGGAGACCACAAAACACGTCAAAAACACGCCGAAAAACAACTGGATCACTAGAAAAACAACAGAAGAAAACCTAAAAACCATGAATCTGCCCCAAAAGTCCTCATAAACCTACCTGATGTTCTCCAAAACCCACAATTTACACTTTTACACCATGATGACCACGGAAAACACAACGAAACCCAACGGAGAACCCAAAACACGTCCAAAACACCCCAAACAAGAACTGGATCAGAAGAAAAAACACCAAACACTATGAATTTCCCCGCAAAACCACCCTAAACTCACCTGATCTTCTTCAAAACCCACAATCCACTCCCATTTACCTTAACGACCAACGAGAATCCAACTAAAACCCAACGGAGACCCCAAAACAAGTCAAAAACACCACAAACAAGAACGGAATCACCCCCAAAACTGGAAGAAAATCCCCCCAAAACATAGATCCACCCCAAAACGACACTAAACCTACCTGATGTTCTCCAAAACCCACAATTTACACTTTTCCAACATGATGACCAACAAGAACCCCACAAAACCCAGCGGAGACCCCAAAACACATCAAAAACACACCAAAGAAGAATGGGATCACCCCCAAAAAAAAAACAGAAAAAAAAAAACAAATACCATGAATCCACCCCAAAAGTCCCCCTAAACCTACCTGATGTTCTCCAAAACCCACAATTTACACTTTTCAACCATGATGACCACGGAAAACCCAATGAAACCCAACGGAGAACCCAAAACACGTCAAAAACACCCCAAAAAAGAATGGGATCACCCCAAAACTGGAACAAAATCCCCCAAAACCATAGATCCACCCAAAAAACACCCTAAATCTACCTGATGTTCTCCAAAACCCACAATTTACACTTTTCCACCATGATGACCACGAAAAACCCAATGAAACCCAACGGAGACCACAAAACACGTCAAAAACACGCCGAAAAACAACTGGATCACTAGAAAAAAAAAAAAAAAAAAAACAGAAGAAAACCCTAAAAACCATGAATCTGCCCCAAAAGTCCTCATAAACCTACCTGATGTTCTCCAAAACCCACAATTTACACTTTTCCACCATGATGACCACGGAAAACACAACGAAACCCAACAGAGAACCCAAAACACGTCCAAAACACCCCAAACAAGAACAGGATCACCCCCAAAAACGAAAGAAAACCCCAAAAGCACGGATCCAATCCCAAAACCACTCTAAACGTACCTGATGTTCTCCAAATCCAAATGTCCACTCCCAACCACCATAAAACCCATTAGGAACTCAACAAAACCCAACGGAAACCCCAAAAACACCTCAAAAACACCCCAAAAAAGAACTGGATCAGAAGAAAAAACACCAAACACTATGAATTTCCCCGCAAAACCACCCTAAACTCACCTGATCTTCTTCAAAACCCACAATCCACTCCCATTTACCTTAACGACCAACGAGAATCCAACTAAAACCCAACGGAGACCCCAAAACAAGTCAAAAACACCACAAACAAGAACGGAATCACCCCCAAAACTGGAAGAAAATCCCCCAAACCATAGATCCACCCCAAAACGACACTAAACCTACCTGATGTTCTCCAAAACCCACAATTTACACTTTTCCAACATGATGACCAACAAGAACCCCACAAAACCCAGCGGAGACCCCAAAACACATCAAAAACACACCAAAGAAGAATGGGATCACCCCCCAAAAAAAAACAGAAAAAAAAAAAAACAAATACCATGAATCCACCCCAAAAGTCCCCCTAAACCTACCTGATGTTCTCCAAAACCCACAATTTACACTTTTCCACCATGATGACCACGAAAAACCCAATGAAACCCAACGGAGACCACAAAACACGTCAAAAACATGCCAAAAAACAACTGGATCACTAGAAAAAACAGAAGAAAACCCTAAAAACCATGAATCTGCCCCAAAAGTCCTCATAAACCTACCTGATGTTCTCCAAAACCCACAATTTACACTTTTCCACCATGATGACCACGGAAAACACAACGAAACCCAACGGAGACCCCAAAACACGTCCAAAACACCCCAAACAAGAACAGAATCACCCCCAAAAACGAAAGAAAACCCCAAAAAGCACGGATCCAATCCCAAAACCACTCTAAACGTACCTGATGTTCTCCAAATCCAAATGTCCACTCCCAACCACCATAAAACCCATTAGGAACTCAACAAAACCCAACGGAAACCCCAAAAACACCTCAAAAACACCCCAAAAAAGAACTGGATCAGAAGAAAAAACACCAAGCACTATGAATTTCCCCGCAAAACCACCCTAAACTCACCTGATCTTCTTCAAAACCCACAATCCACTCCCATTTACCTTAAGGACCAACGAGAATCCAACTAAAACCCAACGGACACCCCAAAACAAGTCGAAAACACCCCAAACAAGAACAGGATAACCCCTAAAAAAGAAAGAAAACACCAAAAAACATAGATCCACCCCAAAAACACACTAAACCTACCTGATGTTCTCCAAATCCCAAAGTCCACTCCCAACAAACTTAAAACACATTAGGAAATCAACGAAACGCAACGGAAACCCCAAAACACGTCAAAAACACCACAAAAAAAAGCGGGATCACCCCCAAAACCGAAAGAAAACACTAAAAGCCGTTGATCCACCCCAAAAGTCCCCCTAAACCTACCTGATGTTCTCCAATACCCACAATTTACACGTTTTCACCATGATGAACAACAAGAACCCAACAAAAACCAAAGGAGACCCCAAAATAAGTCAAAAACACCCCAAAAAAGAATGGGACCACCCCAAAAACAGAAGAAAACGCTAAAAAAACAGAAGAATTCAACCAAAACCATAGATTCACCACCCAGAAAAACTTAAACTCACCTGATATTCTCCAAAACCCACAATTTACACTTTTCCAACATGATGACCAACAAGAACCCAACAAAACCCAACGGAGACCCCAAAACACATCAAAAACACACCAACAAAGAACGGGATCACCCCAGAAAAACAGAAAAAAAAAAAAAAAAAAACAAATACCATGAATCCACCCCAAAAGTCCCCCTAAACCTACCTGATGTTCTCCAAAACCCACAATTTACACTTTTCAACCATGATGACCACGGAAAACCCAATGAAACCCAACGGAGAACCCAAAACACGTCAAAAACACCCCAAAAAAGAATTGGATCACCCCAAAACTGGAACAAAATCCCCCAAAACCATAGATCCACCCAAAAAACACCCTAAATCTACCTGATGTTCTCCAAAACCCACAATTTACACTTTTCCACCATGATGACCACGAAAAACCCAATGAAACCCAACGGAGACCCCAAAACACGTCAAAAACACGCCGAAAAACAACTGGATCACTAGAAAAAAAAAAAAAAAAAAACAGAAGAAAACCCTAAAAACCATGAATCTGCCCCAAAAGTCCTCATAAACCTACCTGATGTTCTCCAAAACCCACAATTTACACTTTTCCACCATGATGACCACGGAAAACACAACGAAACCCAACAGAGAACCCAAAACACGTCCAAAACACCCCAAACAAGAACAGGATCACCCCCAAAAACGAAAGAAAACCCCAAAAAGCACGGATCCAATCCCAAAACCACTCTAAACGTACCTGATGTTCTCCAAATCCAAATGTCCACTCCCAACCACCATAAAACCCATTAGGAACTCAACAAAACCCAACGGAAACCCCAAAAACACCTCAAAAACACCCCAAAAAAGAACTGGATCAGAAGAAAAAACACCAAACACTATGAATTTCCCCGCAAAACCACCCTAAACTCACCTGATCTTCTTCAAAACCCACAATCCACTCCCATTTCCCTTAACGACCAACAAGAATCCAACTAAAACCCAACGGAGACCCCAAAACAAGTCGAAAACACCCCAAACAAGAACAGGATAACCCCTAAAAAAGAAAGAATACACCAAAAAACATAGATCCACCCCAAAAACACACTAAACCTACCTGATGTTCTCCAAATCCCAAAGTCCACTCCCAACAAACTTAAAACACATTAGGAAATCAACGAAACGCAACGGAAACCCCAAAACACGTCAAAAACACCACAAAAAAAAGCGGGATCACCCCCAAAACCGAAAGAAAACCCTAAAAGCCGTTGATCCACCCCAAAAGTCCCCCTAAACCTACCTGATGTTCTCCAATACCCACAATTTACACGTTTTCACCATGATGAACAACAAGAACCCAACAAAAACCAAAGGAGACCCCAAAATAAGTCAAAAACACCCCAAAAAAGAATGGGACCACCCCAAAAACAGAAGAAAACGCTAAAAAACCAGAAGAATTCAACCAAAACCATAGATTCACCACCCAGAAAAACTTAAACTCACCTGATATTCTCCAAAACCCACAATTTACACTTTTCCAACATGATGACCAACAAGAACCCAACAAAACCCAACGGAGACCCCAAAACACATCAAAAACACACCAACAAAGAACGGGATCACCCCAGAAAAACAGAAAAAAAAAAAAAAAAAACAAATACCATGAATCCACCCCAAAAGTCCCCCTAAACCTACCTGATGTTCTCCAAAACCCACAATTTACACTTTTCAACCATGATGCCAACGGAAAACCCAATGAAACCCAACGGAGAACCCAAAACACGTCAAAAACACCCCAAAAAAGAATTGGATCACCCCAAAACTGGAACAAAATCCCCCAAAACCATAGATCCACCCAAAAAACACCCTAAATCTACCTGATGTTCTCCAAAACCCACAATTTACACTTTTCCACCATGATGACCACGAAAAACCCAATGAAACCCAACGGAGACCACAAAACACGTCAAAAACACGCCGAAAAACAACTGGATCACTAGAAAAAAAAAAAAAAAAAAAAACAGAAGAAAACCCTAAAAACCATGAATCTGCCCCAAAAGTCCTCATAAACCTACCTGATGTTCTCCAAAACCCACAATTTACACTTTTCCACCATGATGACCACGGAAAACACAACGAAACCCAACAGAGAACCCAAAACACGTCAAAAACACCCCAAACAAGAACAGGATCACCCCCAAAAACGAAAGAAAACCCCAAAAAGCACGGATCCAATCCCAAAACCACTCTAAACGTACCTGATGTTCTCCAAATCCAAATGTCCACTCCCAACCACCATAAAACCCATTAGGAACTCAACAAAACCCAACGGAAACCCCAAAAACACCTCAAAAACACCCCAAAAAAGAACTGGATCAGAAGAAAAAACACCAAACACTATGAATTTCCCCGCAAAACCACCCTAAACTCACCTGATCTTCTTCAAAACCCACAATCCACTCCCATTTCCCTTAAGGACCAACGAGAATCCAACTAAAACCCAACGGACACCCCAAAACAAGTCAAAAACACCACAAACAAGAACGGAATCACCCCCAAAACTGGAAGAAAATCCCCCAAAACCATAGATCCACCCCAAAACGACACTAAACCTACCTGATGTTCTCCAAAACCCACAATTTACACTTTTCCAACATGATGACCAACAAGAACCCCACAAAACCCAGCGGAGACCCCAAAACACATCAAAAACACACCAAAGAAGAATGGGATCACCCCCCAAAAAAAACAGAAAAAAAAAAACAAATACCATGAATCCACCCCAAAAGACCCCCTAAACCTACCTGATGTTCTCCAAAACCCACAATTTACACTTTTCAACCATGATGACCACGGAAAACCCAACGAAAACCAACGGAGAACCCAAAACACATCAAAAACACCAC
Organism: Aythya marila; assembly: GCF_965140915.1. Lineage (NCBI taxonomy): Eukaryota > Metazoa > Chordata > Aves > Anseriformes > Anatidae > Aythya > Aythya marila. Next base: position 4,479 of record NW_028137417.1, on the reverse strand, counting down.
AAACAAGAACGGAATCACCCCCTAAACTGGAACAAAATCCCCAAAAAGCACGGATCAAATCCCAAAACCACCCTAAACCTACCTGATGTTCTCCAAAACCCACTATTCAGCCTTTTCCACCAAAATGAACAAGGAAAACACAACGAAACAAAAACAGAGACCACAAAACACGTCAAAAACACCCCAAACAAGAACGGAATCACCCCCAAAACTGGAACAAATCCCCCAAAAACATAGATCCACCCAAAAAACACCCTAATCTACCTGATGTTCTCCAAAACCCACAATTTAAACTTTTCCACCATGATGACCACGAGAAAACCAATGAAACCCAAAGGAGACCCCAAAACACGTCAAAAACACGCCGAAAAACAACTGGATCACTAGAAAAACAACAGAAGAAAACCCTAAAAACCATGAATCTGCCCCAAAAGTCCTCATAAACCTACCTGATGTTCTCCAAAACCCACAATTTACACTTTTACACCATGATGACCACGGAAAACACAACGAAACCCAACGGAGAACCCAAAACACGTCCAAAACACCCCAAACAAGAACTGGATCAGAAGAAAAAACACCAAACACTATGAATTTCCCCGCAAAACCACCCTAAACTCACCTGATCTTCTTCAAAACCCACAATCCACTCCCATTTACCTAACGACCAACGAGAATCCAACTAAAACCCAACGGAGACCCCAAAACAAGTCAAAAACACCACAAACAAGAACGGAATCACCCCCAAAACTGGAAGAAAATCCCCCCAAACCATAGATCCACCCCAAAACGACACTAAACCTACCTGATGTTCTCCAAAACCCACAATTTACACTTTTCCAACATGATGACCAACAAGAACCCCACAAAACCCAGCGGAGACCCCAAAACACATCAAAACACACCAAAGAAGAATGGGATCACCCCCCAAAAAAAAACAGAAAAAAAAAAAACAAATACCATGAATCCACCCCAAAAGTCCCCTAAAACCTACCTGATGTTCTCCAAAACCCACAATTTACACTTTTCCACCATGATGACCACGAAAAACCCAATGAAACCCAACGGAGACCACAAAACACGTCAAAAACATGCCAAAAAACAACTGGATCACTAGAAAAAACAGAAGAAAACCCTAAAAACCATGAATCTGCCCCAAAAGTCCTCATAAACCTACCTGATGTTCTCCAAAACCCACAATTTACACTTTTCCACCATGATGACCACGGAAAACACAACGAAACCCAACGGAGACCCCAAAACACGTCCAAAACACCCCAAACAAGAACAGAATCACCCCCAAAAACGAAAGAAAACCCCAAAAAGCACGGATCCAATCCCAAAACCACTCTCAACGTACCTGATGTTCTCCAAATCCAAATGTCCACTCCCAACCACCATAAAACCCATTAGGAACTCAACAAAACCCAACGGAAACCCCAAAAACACCTCAAAAACACCCCAAAAAAGAACTGGATCAGAAGAAAAAACACCAAGCACTATGAATTTCCCCGCAAAACCACCCTAAACTCACCTGATCTTCTTCAAAACCCACAATCCACTCCCATTACCTTAAGGACCAACGAGAATCCAACTAAAACCCAACGGAGACCCCAAAACAAGTCGAAAACACCCCAAACAAGAACAGGATAACCCCTAAAAAAGAAAGAAAACACCAAAAAACATAGATCCACCCCAAAAACACACTAAACCTACCTGATGTTCTCCAAATCCCAAAGTCCACTCCCAACAAACTTAAAACACATTAGGAAATCAACGAAACGCAACGGAAACCCCAAAACACGTCAAAAACACCACAAAAAAAGCGGGATCACCCCCAAAACCGAAAGAAAACACTAAAAGCCGTTGATCCACCCCAAAAGTCCCCCTAAACCTACCTGATGTTCTCCAATACCCACAATTTACACGTTTTCACCATGATGAACAACAAGAACCCAACAAAAACCAAAGGAGACCCCAAAATAAGTCAAAAACACCCCAAAAAAGAATGGGACCACCCCAAAAACAGAAGAAAACGCTAAAAAAACAGAAGAATTCAACCAAAACCATAGATTCACCACCCAGAAAAACTTAAAACTCACCTGATATTCTCCAAAACCCACAATTTACACTTTCCAACATGATGACCAACAAGAACCCAACAAAACCCAACGGAGACCCCAAAACACATCAAAAACACACCAACAAAGAACGGGATCACCCCAGAAAAACAGAAAAAAAAAAAAAAAAAAACAAATACCATGAATCCACCCCAAAAGTCCCCTAAACCTACCTGATGTTCTCCAAAACCCCACAATTTACACTTCAACCATGATGACCACGGAAAACCCAATGAAACCCAACGGAGAACCCAAACACGTCAAAAACACCCCAAAAAAGAATTGGATCACCCCAAAACTGGAACAAAATCCCCCAAAACCATAGATCCACCCAAAAAACACCCTAAATCTACCTGATGTTCTCCAAAACCCACAATTTACACTTTTCCACCATGATGACCACGAAAAACCCAATGAAACCCAACGGAGACCCCAAAACACGTCAAAACACGCCGAAAAACAACTGGATCACTAGAAAAAAAAAAAAAAAAAACAGAAGAAAACCCTAAAAACCATGAATCTGCCCCAAAAGTCCTCATAAACCTACCTGATGTTCTCCAAAACCCACAATTTACACTTTTTCCACCATGATGACCACGGAAAACACAACGAAACCCAACAGAGAACCCAAAACACGTCCAAAACACCCCAAACAAGAACAGGATCACCCCCAAAAACGAAAGAAAACCCCAAAAAGCACGGATCCAATCCCAAAACCACTCTAAACGTACCTGATGTTCTCCAAATCCAAATGTCCACTCCCAACCACCATAAAACCCATTAGGAACTCAACAAAACCCAACGGAAACCCCAAAAACACCTCAAAAACACCCCAAAAAAGAACTGGATCAGAAGAAAAAACACCAAACACTAGAATTTCCCCGCAAAACCACCCTAAACTCACCTGATCTTCTTCAAAACCCACAATCCACTCCCATTTCCCTTAACGACCAACGAGAATCCAACTAAAACCCAACGGAGACCCCAAAACAAGTCAAAAACACCACAAACAAGAACGAATCACCCCCAAAACTGGAGAAAATCCCCCAAAACCATAGATCCATCCCAAAACGACACTAAACCTACCTGATGTTCTCCAAAACCCACAATTTACACTTTTCCAACATGATGACCAACAAGAACCCCACAAAACCCAGCGGAGACCCCAAAACACATCAAAAACACACCAAAGAAGAATGGGATCACCCCCCAAAAAAAAAACAGAAAAAAAAAAAACAAATACCATGAATCCACCCCAAAAGTCCCCCTAAACCTAACTGATGTTCTCCAAAACCCACAATTTCACTTTTCCACCATGATGACCACGAAAAACCCAATGAAACCCAACGGAGACCACAAAACACGTCAAAAACATGCCAAAAACAACTGGATCACTAGAAAAAACAGAAGGAAACCCTAAAAACCATGAATCTGCCCCAAAAGTCCTCATAAACCTACCTGATGTTCTCCAAAACCCACAATTTACACTTTTCCACCATGATGACCACGGAAAACACAACGAAACCCAACGGAGACCCCAAAACACGTCCAAAACACCCCAAACAAGAACAGAATCACCCCCAAAAACGAAAGAAAACCCAAAAAGCACGGATCCAATCCCAAAACCACTCTAAACGTACCTGATGTTCTCCAAATCCAAATGTCCACTCCCAACCACCATAAAACCCATTAGGAACTCAACAAAACCCAACGGAAACCCCAAAACACCTCAAAAACACCCCAAAAAAGAACTGGATCAGAAGAAAAAACACCAAACACTATGAATTTCCCCCGCAAAACCACCCTAAACTCACCTGATCTTCTTCAAAACCCACAATCCACTCCCATTTACCTTAAGGACCAACGAGAATCCAACTAAAACCCAACGGAGACCCCAAAACAAGTCGAAAACACCCCAAACAAGAACAGGATAACCCCTAAAAAAGAAGAATACACCAAAAAACATAGATCCACCCCAAAAACACACTAAACCTACCTGATGTTCTCCAAATCCCAAAGTCCACTCCCAACAAACTTAAAACACATTAGGAAATCAACGAAACGCAACGGAAACCCCAAAACACGTCAAAAAACACCACAAAAAAAAGCGGATCACCCCCAAAACCGAAAGAAAACCCTAAAAGCCGTTGATCCACCCCAAAAGTCCCCCTAAACCTACCTGATGTTCTCCAATACCCACAATTTACACGTTTTCACCATGATGAACAACAAGAACCCAACAAAAACCAAAGGAGACCCCAAAATAAGTCAAAAACACCCCAAAAAAGAATGGGACCACCCCAAAAACAGAAGAAAACGCTAAAAACCAGAAGAATTCAACCAAAACCATAGATTCACC